>NC_134788.1:56541279-56651279 GCF_046742065.1 Oratosquilla oratoria
CTCACCGAGATTACCCCATTTCTTGAAGAATTACGGGCAATTCTTGCACTAGCCAGATTCGTTCCGCCCGTCCGACGACCTTTTCCGGTGGGGCTCCTCAGCGGGTAAAGTGCCTCCTCACGCAATTACGTCCTGATTCCGAGGTGCCTTTGGGAAAAGTGGGCCAGCTCCAGCCAGCCTGTCAGCGTACGCCATGTACATGTGGTCCCTGGTTCTGGAACATGACCTGCTAAGTGTACATTGCAACACGGGTATTCGGGAGGGGAGGTTACGAAGCAAGTTTCAAGCCGGTAAGGACGGGCCGTAGAACTCTCGCAACTCCTCTGACAAAACCGCCTGAGATGGGCCGCCGGAGCGGAGGTCGCCCACAATTCCCCTGGCCAGTAGACCACCTGCCTGGCCTGGCCTGGCCCGGTCCTGCCCTGCGGATCATGGAGTCTGACGCACTGGTGGCCCCGCGTGCAGGTTAGCATCTGCTGCACTGCCTGCTCGTTGGCGGGAGATGCTTCGGGAATGACGAGTCGGATGCCTCCCTCGCCTGGTCGAACGTGCGTGTCACGTATGTCAGTCCTCGAGAACGACGGCCACCCTGCCTCACCCTCCCAAACCCCATAGAAGGGGCGAATGCAAGCCACTTCTTGTGATACTATTAGGGTGCCAGTCGCCAACGATGACCCTCAACCCCCCCTTCGCTAGTAGCATCTGTGATGCATGAAAGAAATCAGACCAGAGCACTGTCTGATTGCAATCGCGCAACACTATTTGCTCAATTGCATCCTAGAGCTGCGTCCGGGGTGAGGGCCTCTCCATTCGCTTTACCTGTGTATTTTCGCATACCATCCAGCGAGCACGCGTTGCCAAGCCGGAAGTGGCAGTGTAGTCTCACATGGGACACTGCGTCGTGCGTGCGGGATTGAATCTACAGATGGATAACCATGGATCTCCTCCAGGTCCTGAATGACGCCGCCGAATCCATTTTTCACCTCAGCACTTCTCCGGAGTAGCCGCAGGGGGTGGGACCCTGGTGCCGTGGCTGGCTGGCTGGCAAGCCATGGCCACAGGCGAAACAGCCAAGCCCAGGACTGAATGTCTTCCGAAGATTGTCCGAGCCCGCGGGTGGTGGTGGTTTTGGCCCTGGGTGATTGAGATGGCGTGTAGGTGGGGAAGCGTGGCAAGTACAACATCCTGGAGGTCGTTAGAGCGAACGTCCCTTAGCCTGTGATCACTGTGCCATGTTTGAGGTGAATGAAACGCAGTTGTACTTCGTGCATACATTGTTCCTTACTTGCTTGCATGCCTGCATGCAGGTACATATCGGCAGCGCTCACGGCTGCCCTAGACTATCGTACATCCTAATACCCACCCCCCCCCCAAAATGGCTTGACAAAGAAAGCTGAAAAAGAATATACATATATAATTCCTAAAAAGAAGACAGGCTTTTAAGAAATATACGTTCTCGGTTGCACCTAATTACTAGCAAAGTTTATGTCAATAAAAAACGAAAACGACAATCAGAAATGAATATCGCTGATGAAATTTTGGTCTGAGCAATCCACAAATCTCCTCCTAACATCACACAGACACATTCAGACTTGACTGCCCATACATGGTTTGTGCAGACAAGTCTGAGTATAAGTCTGAGCGCGTGTAGGGCCCCTAAGAGATGAGAGAGCGCTGGCTGGCCTTTGATGGGGTAAGAAACAATTATTCCGTTTCAATTGAAGTTTTTTCCTGTGCCATCAATCATCCAACATCAAAATGGCATTTGTGTGAAAAATGCATGCCCAGGACCATCACTATCTACTTTTAGTAATAAATCCAAAATCATTTTCCACATTTTTGGTTGTACTGTAGTCTTTTTTTTCAGCCTCTCTTTGAGGCCTTACAGAACCGCCGCTTAAAATAAAGCAAGAAATAAAGTCAAACCCTCCCTTTCGGCAGAGTCAGAGTCAAACAGGAGGTGGCTCCCACGAATGAATGGGAAAGAGAGCAGAGAAGCGCTGGCCCCTGACGGGGTAGAGCGATGCTGACAATCAAGCAGCGGCGGGTGGCTCCTCCCTTAACCCATTCAACTACCTCCGATGACAAGAAGTCTTGTCCATTTTCGGTCAAATAAAAAACAAAAAATCATAAAACACACAAAATGTTTGAATCAACACACCAGAAAAATATGACGCGAGTCCACGCATTCGGCTTGCGTATTGTCATTACTATCCATGAATCATTATAATTATCTGATAGCACAAGAGGACTCCATCATAAAATAATGAATAATAAACTCAGCCTGCTAAGTGATAAGTCAAACATGTCATATATATACATATCTTTATTTGTGAAACATAACATATCAACAATTATAAACAAAACTTATTTATTCCCAGCGTAAAAAGAAGTAAACAGCATGGAAAATGCATCAATCACACCAGTGCACCTGGTCATGCCAAATAAAACCAGCAAACCGCATCTAACATGCAAACCCATCTATAACCTCCATCAGGTACCTCTTCAATGAAACTTAATTACAATAAAGACCCCACTTAGGTATCTCTCGCTAGCATGCTACATTGTTCAAGTAGAGAACAAAAATTCGGTTACAGCTCTTATTGTTTTTCAAGTTTCCAAATATCAACATGCTTTTTGTGTCAGTAGTAACAAGCTAAGTGACGAACATGGAGAAGTTAAGCCTATACTATACGAATTGTTTGACACATTGTTGAGGGTGTTTCTTTACGGAAAATCTAGAAATGTTTGTAACCCGAAATATTTTCTAGTTAGATGAAATAAGCAAAGACCGCCATCTTTAAAAGGATTACCCTTCGCTTCCTTCCAGTATGGGTCGACCGCGTGACAAATAAGTTTAATATCCACTGTGCGTACCCACATGTATAATTTGTAGATGATCTTTCGTGAAAGAAAGCTGCATCACAGAGGTCAACACTTGAAACCGCTTCTCTCACAGTATGGGTCATCATGTGAGGTTTGAGGTTGAACTCTTTTGTGAGAAAGCTACATCGCAAAGGTCACACTTGAAGGGCTTCTCGATCCAGTGTGGGTCATCATGTTGATAATCTAGAGACTATATCCTTTCTTGAGAAAGCTGCCAACTCGCACAAGGTCACATTGAAAAGGTTTCTCCTCTCACGCTGTGTGGGTCATCATGTGGATATTTTGAGATGAAGTCCCTTCTCTTGGAAAGCTAGCATCGCACAGCATCGCACCTGGAAAGGTTTTCCTCTCCTGTGTGGTGGGGGGGGGGTGGTCATTATGTGATTCTTAAGAGTACTCTTAAGTGAGAAAGCTGCATCGCAAATTTCACACTTGAAGGGCTTCTCTCCAAAGTGGGTCACTACGTGTCCTTTGAGACTATTCTTTAGTGAGAAAGCTTTATCACAAAGTTCACACTTGAAGGGCTTCTCTCCAGAGTGGGTCACTACGTGTCCTTTGAGAGTACTCATCAGTGAGAAAGCTTTATCACAAAGGTCACACTTGAAAGGCTTCTCTCCCGTGTGGGTCATGATGTGATATTTGAGGTGACTCTTTCCCGAGAAAGCTGCATCGCAAAGGTCACACTTGAAAGGCTTTTCTCCAGTGTGGGTCATCATGTGATATTTGAGATCACCCTTTTGTGAGAAAGCTTTATCACAAAGGTCACACTTGAAGGGCTTCTCTCCAGAGTGGGTCACTACGTGTTGTTTGAGATTACCCATACGTGAGAAAGCTTTATCACAAAGGCCACACTTGAAAGGGTTCTCTCCTGTGTGGGACATCATGTGGTATCTGAGAGAACGTTTTGTGGAAAAAGCTGCATCGCACAGGTCACACTTGAAAGGCTTCTCTCCTGGGTGGGCCCTGATGTGACATTTGAGATCACCCTTCTTTTGTCAGAAAGTTGCTTCACAAATGTCACATTAGAAAGGCTTCTCTCCTCTGTCTGTCATGGTGTGATATTTGAAATTACACTTTTTTGAGAAAGCTGCATCACACTGGTCACATTGGAAAGGCTATTCTCCATTGTGGGTCATTGTGTGAGATTTGAGACTACATTTTTGTATGAAAGCTGCAATGCAGGGGTCACACTTGAAGGGCTTTTCTCTAGCGTGGGTCATCATGTGTTGTTTGAGATCATACCTTTGTGCGAAAAAGCTGCATCACACAGGTCACAATTGAAAGTCTTGTATTCTCCAGTGTGGGACGTCACTTGTTATTCAAGAACACTAATTCCTGAGAAATCTGCATCAGGCAAGATACTGGAAAAGTTTTCTCTCCAGTGTGAATCATATCATGATATTAAAGACAACTCATGAGACAGGTAAGTCACAGACGCCACACAGGATTCTCTTTGTTATATGACAAATTGAAGGAATCTTTGGATACCCTTTTCCAATGAAATGATGATATTTACCCTCGACCTGAAAAAAATATATCATAAGTTTGACATCTAACTTTTTAAGGAACACAAGCATATACAATTACAGCAGGGCATTAACCAAAATACAGTAGGGGAAGGGGACAAACAACTCGTATCATAGAAGAAATTTAAAGGAATAAGAAATAGAAGGTTGAGCAAATAACACTGATGTTGTTGAATAAATACTACAAAGAGATAGAGGACACGAGAAAGGTATTGGTGTATAATGTGTGATACAATAACATAGAAATAAGTAATCTATGTCAAATTTTCATTTAGGATCACTACACAGGAGCTACAAACTGCCTTGGGGAGTACCACAATCCTTTTTCTCAACATGCAATGTTATATTTTTTCTGCACCGAGGTGTGATTTTCCGGCAATCACCCCTCTTCTTCTACTTTTAGCCAGAGATGTAGAGAGCAATCCTGGGCCCACCACAAAATACACATGCCCAACATGCTCTAAACCCATTACTTCGGGCAGACAGACAAAGGGCTCAGTTCAGTTCAGTATGTGTAAAAACTGGGCCCACCTCACTTGTACAACACTTGCTGACACAAACCAAATACACAAAACACTTGGACATGTTCTACCTGCTCTCCAGTGACCCCACTCCCACCTCCCCAACCACAGCCAGCACCCTTACCCACTCCTAATTTCCCTTTGCCCTTATCCCCAATCATTACTCCACTTCCTTTGTCCCCAATCTCTCTTTTCCCCCCTCTAACCCAGATCCTATAACTTCCCCGTTAACACCCCACCTCAACCCCAAACAGCAAGATACAACACACACAAACACACAACATAACATATTACAACACAACATTGACAGTATTAACACGAAAAAAACATGAACTCGAAAACTTTCTTAAACAACACAACATACAAATAGAAATTATACAAGAAACAAAAAATAAGACACTCACACAAAACACCATTTCATAATTATACCACCATCAGACAAGACCGGACCGACGGCAATGGCAGTGGAACTCATCACCCTGATCCACCACTCCATCTGTTTTGTGGACACAAGCGCCACAACCAAAATTCTCCTCCCTACCACAGATAACCACTACAGAAATCCAATCCATTCGAATCTGCAACAGGCAACAAATCAACACTGACAATAGTTAACATGTACATTCCCCCCCCCACTCAGCCCCCACCCAGCCAAACACCGTCAGGCCTCAATTTAGCCAACTAGCCTCAATCCCCAACTGGGTCATGGGTGATGACTTCAACGCTAAGTCGTCTGCCTGGTATGTCGACAACCCTGACACAGACAGAGGGCTTGATATACAGACTCAGTTTGACTCATTGACTATCATGAACAACACACATAATCATACACATATCGCACACCAAGCCCTCTACACTCCCTCCTCTCCTGATATCACCTTTTGCTCCCCCTGCCTAACCCCAACAACATCATGTAGAGTGGTCGGACCCCTTGGTTCTGACCACCTTCCAATCATCATCACCACCAAAACAAGATGCACCCCAGTTGGCCACAGACACACATACACCAATCACA
Source organism: Oratosquilla oratoria (assembly GCF_046742065.1). Lineage (NCBI taxonomy): Eukaryota > Metazoa > Arthropoda > Malacostraca > Stomatopoda > Squillidae > Oratosquilla > Oratosquilla oratoria. The sequence goes on from NC_134788.1 coordinate 56,547,228, forward strand.
AGAGAGCTAATTGGGAAGCTTCTACTGAAGAGACAGAACAACATTTTGAAACACTTAACAGCACACCAATCACAAACATAAACAATGCTGTGCACACTTTTAATACAATCATACAAAACGCAGACAAGCGATACATCCCTAGAGGCAATAGAAAATCACACAACCCCAACTTCACACCAGAAATCCAAGGCCTCATCAGACAATGAGACACGCTTAAACACAATACCCCCACACCTATCCCTCCAAACATAGCAGACCAAATACAAACACTAAACACTGTGATTGCCAATAAAATACATGAGCAAAAAACACAAAATTGGCAAAACTTTATCAATACACTTGATCACAAAACAAACACCAGCAAATTGTACAAAACACTCAACAGCATTACACTATCCAACAGTAATCACAACGCACTCTCATGCAGCAATAATCACAACAACAGACAATCTACCCTCAAAACAGACAACAAGCAAACACACTCATAAATCATTTTCCACAGACAAGCCATCTCACTTCTCACCCTGGACGACCGACGCACTATTCGATGTAAGAAAGACTTTCCCACAGACTCAGACTATACACCCTTCATAGACAGTCAGACAAAACACATAATACATAATCTCAAGCACTCATCTGCCTGTGGCCCTGATAACATAAGTAACATCCACCTAAAACATATTGGATCACAAGGTATACATGCACTCACAAACATTGCAAACTACAGCTATTCACACAACACTATACCCAACCATCTGGAAGCATGGTAAAATAATCACCATTCCAAAAAACCGAACAAAGACCCAACAATCCCAACATCGCACCGCCCAATCACACTTCTCTGCACCCCATCTAAAGTCATTGAACGCCTAATACTTCAACTTGTCACACCACATATTTCCCTTGCTGACTCACAACACAGTTTTAGGCCACTACACTCCACAAACACTCTTCTGATAAACCTCACACAAACAATTTTAGATGGCCATCAATTCAGATAGACCACACCACAGAACACTTCTTATAACATTAGACATTAGTAAAGCTTTTGATGCTATCCCCCGCCACAACCTAACAAATAAAATATATAACACAGACATGCACAATAACACCCAAAAGATGGCTGGCCAATTATTTGGCAGGTAGGAATGCTTATGTGTCATATAATGGCCAATCATCGCACATCAGAAACATTAAGAATGGAATACCACAGGGCTCTGTTCTATCCCCCACACTCTTTAATCTATACATGCATGACTTACCCACACCAGACACCTCAGAAATACAAATCTCTTCCTACGCAGATGACATAACAATCACATGCACACATCGTAACTCAGACAAAGCTGCAGAAATAATCCAGCCATACCTTGATACACTCAACACATGGTTCATCACAAACAGACTCAAAATAGCTCCAGCCAAATCTACAGCAACACTTCTCACCAACTGGACAAAAGAACATAAATACATACCTCATCTCTACATCAACAACACTCTAATACCACACTCAAACACACCAAAAATTCTTTGTGTAACATAAGATACATCCATGTCTTTCAAACAACACATTACAAACATAAAAAACAAATGCACACCTAGACTTAATGCACTTAAGTCAATCACTGGAACAACATTTGGACAAAACAAAGAATTTAATACAACATTATACAAACAATGCATACGCTCAGTAATGAATTATGCAAGTCCTACATGGGCTCCTAATCTCAGTGAGACACACCACAACACCCTTCAAATCATACAAAACAAAGCCCTACAGGCAATTACAGGCTGCACAAATACAACACCTACAGACCATTTACACCATGAAACAAAAGTCCTCAAAGTCAAGGACCACCACTACATGAGAGGAACACAAACACTTGCCGCAGCCACCACAAACACATCACACCCGCTACACTACATAGCAGAACACCCACACACACCAAGAAACATCAAAACAACACCCAAAGACCTGTATCACACACAGATACTCTCTTCTCTTCCTCCACAACCACCAAATACCAGCCTCCGGAAACATATTCATAATCATATCACTCACCGCTCCATTAACACACTGAGAGACAACACACTGCTGCATGCCAGACCCCCCGATATCCACCCTTCTGAATCCTCTTTCCCACAAAAGGACAGAGTCCACCTGGCCAGACTGCGGTGCGGCCACCACCCAGCACTTCTAAGCTACCAGAAGAGGTTGGATGACCGCATTGTGAACAGCTGCCCAGGATGTAACACTTCACCCCATACCATACAACGCATAATGGAAGACTGCATTATACACAATCATGCACGCAAACAACACAACATACACTTTATAAAGGATTTGTGGGAAAACCCAATTTCGGCTGTAGCATTCCTTGGGGACAGTCTAGGGAATGACAACAACAACAACTATGAAGGATGTCATAAATAAACATTTGAGATTCACGAGAATCTGCTATTCATTTTTACAGCAATCTTTTTTTTTTTTTTTTGCAGTGAACCCCCCATCCCCTAACATCAGGGTTGGAGGGTTATTGGCTGCATGTTATTGTGGCAAAGTAGCATGCAGTTGATACTTTAGGGTCTATATGGGCTACCCCTACGGACCAGAGCCACACATCATTCTGTCTGTCTGTGATAGAGGAAAACTTTGTTCATAGGGAAATGATGACACTTTTATACTAGGACTGTCCCTCGGTTATGCTGCCCCCCCCCCACCCCTTGTTACTGTCCTGTACCATTTTTCTAAATATTAATTTCCTTTTTTTTGCCTACCCTGGGGTGGGGGAAGAGAATGCTACCACCAAGTCTTTCCACTTGAGTCGTAAAAGGCGACAAAAAAAGGGACGGGGGATAGGATTAGGAGTCCTACTACCTGTAACCCCAATAGGGGACATTCCTAAAAAAAAGTAAAGGTATAAGAGCGTCTGATAGTTTTCCAACCAATACCCTAAGGTTTGGGTCTTTTAATGTGCGTGGATTTAGTACAGATGAGAGTAAAAGGGAAGAGATAGGCTGTATGTTTGTGAGAAGATGGATGTGCTGGCTTTGAGTGAAACTAAAATGACAGGGAGGGGTGAGTGTGAGTTTGGGAGTGTACCTGGGAGGTACTCAGGTGTGAAGAGTGGACGAGAGAGAGAAGGGTGGCTATACTAGTTAGTGAAGAGATAAGAAAGCGTGTTGTGGAGTGGAAAGAGGTTTCATCAAGGTTGATGTAGATGAAGGTGAAGCTGGGAAGGGAGATGTAGGTTTTTGTAAGTGCATATGGGCCTAGTAGTGAGAAGAGCATAGAGGAAAGGGAGGCTCTTTGGGTAGATATAAATGAGTGCATAGAGGGATTAGGAAGAAATGTCAATGTAGTTGTATTGGGAGACCTTAATGCTACGGTAGGAAATGAACCAATAGACAGAGTGATTGGGAAGTATGGAGTTCCAGGTAAAAATCGTAGTGGAGAATTGATGGTGGACATGTGTCTTGAAAGAGAGTTGATGATAGCAAATACAGTGTTTAGGAAGAAAGTCAAGCATAAGTACACATGGGAGAGGGTGGTGGATGGAAGGGTGGCAGACAGAGCATTAATGGACTATATAGAGGTGACCAGGAGTGTGGTAGAAAGAGTTAAGGATGTTCATGTCCTGAGGGAGAGAGTGGGGGAATATCAGATCATTTTCTGGTGGAAGGTAAATTGAGAGTGGAGAATAGGTGGAGAAAGAGGAAAAGGGCGGAAGGTAGGGAGGTACTTAGAGTGAACTGCTTAAATGAGGAAGAAAAGAAGGAGTATAAGAAGAAGCTGAGAGAGGAATGGGAGGGAGTAAAGGATAGAGTAGAACTAGGAGTGGAGGAGGAATGGGGATGGTTCAAGGAGGGAGTCATAAGGTGTGCAAAGATGGTGTGTGGAACAAGGAAGGCAGGAAGGGTAGCGAGTGGTGGGATGAGGAAGCAAAGAAGGGTGTAGAAGAAAAGAAATAGGCATTCATAGATTGGCTACAAATAAGAACGAGGGAATCGTATGAGAGGTACAAAGTAAAGAGAAGGGAAGTTAAGTATAAGATAAAGAAAGCAAAGAGGAGAGATGTGAAATGGGGTAAGAGTATGACAGAAAATTTTGAAAGTAATAAAAAGATGTTTTGGAAGGAAATTAAAAGAGGAAGAGGAGGCAAATCAAGTAGAGAAAAGGTAAAAGGTGCAGATGGAGAGATGATAATGGAAGAGAAGGCAGTGAGAGGAAGGTGGGCAGAGTATCTTAGGGAGTTGCTAAATGTGAAGGATAGGGAGGGAAGGGTAGTTGCAGTGGGAAGCGCTAAGAAAATGAGAGTGATGTGTGAGGAAAATAGGGAAGGATGAAGTGAAAGCAGCTGTTAAAATGATGATAGCAGGTAAGGCACCTGGGTTGGATGGATGCCATGCAGAATGTCTGAATGAGGTACACTTATGGTGGACTGGCTGGTGAGGTTATTTAATGTTTGTTTAAGAGAGGGTAGAGTGCTGGAGGCCTGGAGGAGAGCCTGTATAGTTCTGCTTTACAAGGGAAAGGGGGACAAGTGTGAGTGTAGTAGTTTCAGAGGGGTCAGCTTGTTGAGTGTAGTTAGGAAGTCTTATGGGAGGGTCTTCATTGGGAGGATTAGGAGAGGAACAGAGGGATTAATTGGACAGGAACAGTGTGGGTTTAGGACAGGTAGGGGATGTGTAGATCAGATTTTTGTGGTAAGACATATATGTAGGAAAACAATAGGAAAAGGTAAGGATGTTTTTTGCGCTTTTATGGATCTGGAAAAGTCTTATGACAGGGTAGACAGGAAGGCACTGTGGGAGGTACTGCAGATATATGGGATAGGAGGAAAGCTGTTAAGAGCAGTCAAGAGTTTTTATGAGAGTAGTAGAGCTTGTGTTAGGATTAGAAATTGAGAGAGTGAATGGTTTGAGGTATAGGTGGGACTTTGTCAGGGATGTGTTATGTGGCCCTGACTGTTCAATCTTTACATGGATGGGGTGGTGCGAGAGGCAAATGCAAGGGTAGTGGGTCAGGGGTTGGAGATGATTAAAGAAAATGGAGAAAAGTGGGAGGTGAGCCAGTTGCTGTTTGCTGACGACACTGCGCTTATGGCAAGATCAGAGGGATTGAGGAAGTTAGTGACAGAGTTTGAGAAGGTGTGTAAAAGAAGGAAGCGGAAGATAAATGTGGGCAAAAGTAAGGTGATGAGATGTACAAGGGGAGAGTGACAGCAGGCTGGAAGTGAGCATTAAGGGTTAGAGACTGGAAGAAGTGGGTAGTTTTAGATACTTGGGTGCAAATGTGGCAGGAAAGGGAGGAGTGGGGGTGGAGGTAGAATGTAGATTGAGAGAAGCAAGTAAATGCCTTGGTGGATTGAAAAGTGTAATGAGAAATAGACATCTGGGAATGGATGCTAAGAGGAGGTTATATGAAGGAGTGATTGTGCTAACAGCACTGTACAGGGCAGAAACATGGAACATGAGAGAGGAAGAGAGAAGTAGTTTGAATGTGTCTGAGAAGTATGATAGGGTTTACTAGGCTAGAGTGAGAAATGAGGTGAGGAGGAGAACAGGGGTGGAAAGGGAGCTGGGAGATAGGGTTGATGAAACAGTATTAGGATGGCTTCGACACATAGCAAGAATGAGTGAAGAAAGATTAGTAAAAAAAAAGTGTGGAAGGCAGAGGTGGAATGAATGAATATGAAAGGGTGTCCTAGGATGAGATGGATGGATGGGGTGAAAGGGGCATCAGGAAAGAGAGGAATGTCTGTGGAGGAAGGACGGGAGAGACAGAAGATAGGGGTGAATGGAGAAGGGTTGTGTATGGATGATGCTGTGATGCATGAGGGGGAGTAGTTGGGGGATGTGGGGTGAGGGAGAAGAATTTTGAAGCAGCCCTGTCTTCTCCTTTTCTGCATGAGGGGATGGAGAGGGGGGATGCTGAATTTATGAAGGGGCCTTGCTGTGGATGTGCTGTGTCTTGCGACACTGCTTCTGACCCAGGGCAGTGGACAGGATGCAGGGATTACCCGTCATCCGGGAGGTGCCAAGATGAGAGGGAGGGTGGAGGGGAGTGGAATATATAGGAAATGGAATGGGTGGGAGTGGTTTCTATGCATTTTTTCTTTTTGGCTACCCCCCGTGTAAGGGGGAAAAAGCCTTTGGGATATGTATGTATGTACCACCAGAAGCTTAAAGATAAAAATACAAATTGTTGATTTTTTCATACCTCTGTGTGAGAAGTAAATTACTTATAATCAATGTATCCTAACCTGTCTCTACCTACACTTAGGATATGTTGGATTCACCGCTCCCTTCCATCAAATACTACAATGAGGCGAACAATTGGGATTATTCTTATTCAGTAAAATCATCCAGTACAAAAGAGTTCTAAGTAACTTGTGTGAATCTATGTGCCTTGTAGTCTTACACATAAATCAACACAATATTTAAGTTTCTAGGTTATGGGGTACTATACTATTTCAAGGACATTCTGATACAAAGTATATTACTTGCTAATATTTTAGAAGTATGATGAAAATATACAAATATATAGAGGCATTAACCAGAGTACAGCAAGTTTAGAGAACAAGCAATTTGCACCAAAGAAGCTTAAAAGAAGACGAAGAAAATGGATGATTGAAAAAATATTAAAATGATATGACAGAGAGACTAGAAAAAAACCAGAGGCTGGTAAAGTGAAAATTAACAGAGAATTAAGAAGTCACTTACTTCTTTCAATCTACATTCTACCTCCGCTTACCGGTCAAAACGTCCCCAGGTCACAACGTCCTTGGGTCAAAATGCCCCTGGTCAATACCGGTCGGTAATTTGTGAGACCGCTAATGAGATATTACACGCCTGATCTCAAACGGTACAGAGTATGTACATGACTTTGTATGTGTACACAACATTGAAGACACTTGGTCATTCATTCACGGTTGTAGTCTCCTTAATTATAGATTACATATGGTTTATCAATTATTTTCATTGTGAACAGACAAATGCGTTGCAGAACGGGGACGTTTTGGTACTTGACCTGGGGACATTTTGGTACTACCACACTGAGAATGTTTTAACCCGGGGGCATTTGGACTCCACTCCTCCCTGCCACACTCACACCCAAGTTTGATGATAATGATGATAAAATTAGATGATGAAGGATACAATAACAATAATGATAAGAGAGAAATCTTGGTCATATTTTTCCAGAGGTCTACACCCGCCCAGCGATCAATGATGTCAGATATCAACATTTGTGTGATCCTTGCTAACCTTTTACTGACTTATTTGTCTGGGAACACTTCCCCTTTCCTACACACAGGCCTGAAAAAAAAAAATAAATAAATAATAATAATAATCCCTACATAAGTAACATATACCTAGGTTAGGTTACACTCACCCCTCACACCCCACCTCAGCTTCCTCAACAACTAAAATAAGGCACACGGTGGGAATAGCTTGTTGAGTTATTGTTATTCGGGCCCTTAAAATGAACTACTAATAAATTGTCGTGAAAACTGGTTGGAACTGATATAAACCCAGACAACATCAACTAATGAACCTGGTATTTTTTTTTTAGAAGTGCACACCTTCGTGATATAGCATTAAAAAATTAAATATTAATTTTGTAAATTATGATACATCAATATATATTCTTTATCCTACGACTACACTAACCAAAAGCAAAGTCGAAAAAAAATTAAAGGGTGCACTCATGTCCACGCAAAAGCAATCATTGTTTTTGCGTAGACATGAGTGTACCCTTTAACTTTAAATGAGGCATTGTAACTGTTACAATGCCTCATTACCACACAATAATAATAACATGTACAAGATTGACGAGTGTCCATAATAACACTTATTTGTTACCTACACGACGGTTGTGCTTGCAGTTCGTATGCCACTTGTTTGTATCCAATTAATACTATGTTACTTGTAGAGTGGATTTCAGATATTGGATTCTCGTTCCGAGGAAGACGAAGTGGCAGTTCTCTAAGAAGATTGCAAACAAAAGAAGTATATTAATAACTGCACAAGTAGCTATTTGAAATTCTCAAAATAATTTATTGTTTAATATTGTCGACAATTTTGTCCTGCATTAAATATGTATAATGAGGAGAGGAAATATAATATTTTACAAAATATACAAAATATAATGAGACGTATTTATTTGTCAACTATATTTTTCAATGAAGACGATTTTTCAAGCGCGTTGTGTGTATGTTACATACAACATGCATTCGTATAGTATAATTAGAGAGCTGAAAGAATGTTATATTAATGTTTACTCTTCAGAGAACAAACAACCTAATGTCACAAGTTTGGCATTGTGACACACTGCCTAGTGTTTCCCATTTTCCGTCGTCTTCAGCCCCGTCGGCTATTAATTACTTTTTCTTTGCTCTATGGAAGTGATGGAAGTCTTAAGGCCTCCAGTAACTACTTCTTGGTATTTGTGTTCCCCCCTCTCCCCAACAACCGTTGTGAGAGTTTATTGACTCGTGATCAAAGTCATCACAGGCATTATAATGTTATAAATTAAATACCTCAATTTCTTAATTAATTCAACCAATTCACCACATTATATTTTGTACCCTTGTTCTTTGTGATTATGATTGATACATTTTACTTATGTATTACCATTTGATCGTATTTCTCATTGTTTTGGTTGGAGGGTCCGCTGCGTTACACACCAACCCCCACTTGAGCATTTGCTATTTCTCGTCTAGGCTAGTTTTAATTAGGTTAGTTAGGATCATGTGTCCCTTTCTCGTAACTAGTAACTACCTCACAACGAATCAGGGCGTGGTCAGGCGACAATAGTATTCCCAGGGGTTCTCAAAGTGGTCGATCGGAACATCCAAGGTGTCAATGAATAGCCAGGGGTTGATGAATAATCAGGGGGGTCGGTGAATGTTTACTGCTGGAGTAGAAGAGACCATTTAAAGATAACTTCAAACTACAAAAATTACACTGTATTAATGATTATGCTAATAAACATTTTTAGTTAATAAAAATCATTGCTTTAATACCGGATAACATAAAAATACTTTATAATAGTTTACAATACATTATTATAAGCTATTGTAAGCGAAACTAGTCAGAAATAAACTCGTTATTCAGATAAAGACCCGTGCTTCCCCCCCTCCACCTTTCCCATAATAGTCTGTACATATATATATATGTACAGACATGTCTACAAGAAAAATTTACTGCCAAAATATACTAATATACTAATATATATATATATATATATATATATATATATATATATATACATAATTTTTTATGACAGTTGCATGCGGGGCTCGAACCCGCTGTACTCGGCTATCCGTAAATTACCTGTACGGTGCCCTAGACCACTACACCGCAGAGACTATAAAATCCTTGAAACCTGGAATCGAACTGATTCCCGAGGGAAGGAAGATCACTTATTACGGCGATCCGAATTCCTGTATTACTCAAGGACCAGCCCACCAGTGGTGTGGGGTAAGGACCGGGACGAACCCCTTTCACGCATATCGCCATTGTAACTATGAGAGAAATACGCTAATGGCAGCGACATCAAACCGATAAATTTTATTAAAGTTGCATGTCGCTGCCATTAGCGTATTTTCTCTCATAGTTACAATGGCGATAAGCGTAAAAGGGGTTCGTCCCGGGTCCTCACCCCACACCACTGGTGGGCTGGTCCTTGAGTAATACAGGAATTCGGATCGCCGCAATAAGTGATCTTCCTTCCCTCGGGAATCAGTTCGATTCCAGGTTTCAAGGATTTTATAGTCTCTGTGGTGTAGTGGTCTAGGGCGCCGTACAGGTAATTTACGGATAGCCGAGTACAGCGGGTTCGAGCCCCGCATGCAACTGTCATAAAAATGATCGGTTTGATGTCGCTGCCATTAGCGTATTTCTCTCATACATATATATATATATATATATATATTATATTATATATATATATATATTCGAAGCACCCAAGTTATATTACATTTGACCTCTGTCACACTCAAAACTTCATCATAGTTCTTAACTCTTCTTAATCTTTTCTGTCATATTTGAGATGGTGTCAGCGGCGGCGCCAGAATTTTTAGTTGGGGAAGCTAAGGGGGGGCTGAGTAAATATTTGGGGTGGCTTATAGTACTATAATTTCCGCGTTAGCGGCAATCCGAAAGGTGTAGTCCAAGGTCCGCCACGGGGTCAAAGGGCCCGGCCTTGGGTCCTTGGTGGGGTCCAGAGGCACCACCCTGACGGGAGCTCTGCTAGGATTTTTTGTTGGGGGCTGAGGAGGGACTCAACATGTTGACGAGGGGGGGGGGGTCTCAGAAAATAAACTCAGATGATAATCATTCACGAACATCTGAACATGGGAGGCATATCATGCTTTTTTAATCCCGGTAAAAAAAAAATTATTTTCTAACCTCACTTATCTATTGTTCGAACGAAGTATATCGAGTTTCCAAACTCACTGCTGGAGGTCTATTATTATCACTTCACCGAACTGCTATTCCATTTAGGTTGCAAAAAATTACACGGTACTTTGGGCAGGATTGTAATCAAAACCCCCTCTGCATGCTCTGCATGCTGTGACTAGGGTTTCTTGAGCTGGATTAAATGTCTATGAATGGGGTATTATTGGCTGTCAATCATCAAATTGGGTAATTGGGTAAGGAAGGAAATCAAGCGTATATTTTTACCGTGACCAATTCATCATGCAGTACATGCCATAGGAAATTCAGGGCCAATGTGGAAATTCAAAAGCTTCTTATATAGTATTGTGGGCCCTGGCATCTAATCACCCTTTTAACCCATTTGGCATATACGTCTGTGTAAATTGCTTCATGAAACATTACTTGAAGTAGGCTACATTTCTTCAACTGTCGAATAAACAAAATTGAAATAAAAACAAAAACAAAAAGGTTTTAAGGTTTGTAAAACATTTATATGAATGAAAATGAAATTCATATATAGCTGAACAAACACTTTTGAAACATAAGCACTTCCCTAGAAATTATTTACATATTTCAATAACAAAAATGTAATCCTCTTGCTAAACTTAATTGCAAGTTGTTCCTTAAGAATAGTTTTAAAAACAGATAGAAATACATGTTTTCTTCATTCAGTGTCCTTCATATGAAAAAGCCAGTAAATCCTTGATGTTTTGACATTTCATGGATTTCAACCATAAACAGATAGAGTTAAAAAAAAAGAGAAACTCACGATGATATATCTCAGGAAATACATCGTTCCACCTACTTTAAAATGATACTCCTATTCCTATGTTTGGCAGCAAATGCTTTGATAATCATATCCCTGTCTAACATCTTTGCTCTTTGGGAAATGATGTTTAATACTCCAAGATTACTGGTACGTTTGTCACCGCTACTGTTACACAAATAGGTTTTCAGTTGCTTTAGGCACGAAAAGCTTCTTTCACATGATGTTGAGTGAACAGGAAGAGTAACATTAATACGCACTAGTTTATACAAATCTATGAATGCATCTTTGTACGGTTGGAGCATGATGGCAAGTTGCATAGGTGTGTCCACTTCCATTCCCTGCTCCTGCTTTCTAGCAATCAACCTTCTTAGTTGGTGCAGCTCTACGGATAGATCTTTGTCCTCCACCATTTGCAGCCATTCCTGATAGGTTTTCCTCGTTCAAAAAGGTTGGATGATTGGGGTTGAGGGTAGATACTCCAATAAGTACCTGACATGCATCGCCGGAAAACCTTCTTCTCAACTCGCTGAGAAACTTGTCTATCACGGAGTAGTAAATCCGTCTCTTGGTAACATTGGAGTCATTCGAATCATCATCTTGTCCTATGCCGGATGTTATGACAAACTCATCCAAGTATCGTGGGGCTGCCCTTTGCCTCTGACGTGCAAGTTGTCTGCGAATCCCTACAGTCTGGCACACTTCTTTAGCATGATTTCGTAGTTGCTCCCAGCTCTCTTCGTTTCTCATCTCTGTGAGACTAGACATCACTGCTTCAACCAAATCAACTGCCGAGGCAAGCTGGAGATCGGGGGACTGGAGTTGATCTGACAAGGTTTTCGTCAAATGCAGCAAACTCTCCATGAACACCAGGTTCGTCAAAAATGGTGATCCAGAAGGGCAGTGAGTGACCTTGCTCCACTGGCCCTGTCCACATTTCCCCCTTCCATTAGATGTTTTAGGGTTGCAACGATGGCAGGCAAGGTCCTCTTAACAGCTTGGGAGGCTGAGTGTTGGCATGCCCATCTGGTGTCCGATAACCGTTTGAGTTCCATATGTGGTCTTTCTGGGTTCAGCTCCTTTTGGAATTTTAGAAATTCCTGATACACCACCGACGAGGAGAAAAAAAATTGTACAGTGATTGGATTGTGACGAAAAACTCAGAGATTGACCTTATATTGTTTACACAGTCAACTAAAACGAGGTTTAGCCTATGAGCATAGCAGTGGATGTATACAGCCTGTGAAACATCTCTTTTGAATCTTTCTTGGACCCCATTGGTTCAACCCGACATAACTACCGCTCCATCATAGCACTGACCGAGACAGGTATTGTGGTCAATTTTACATTTGGCTAACGTTTCTTTTATCTTGTGGAGTAATGATTCTGCATCAAGGCCTTCAGCTGGTGTGAAATCCAAGAATTCTTCATGAAGTTCCTGATCATGGAGATACCTCACAGCAATAGAGATCTGCTCCTTCTTCGCTATATCCTTCGTTTCGTCCACCATGATGGCAAAGTGCACTGCTTGTCTCACATCATCACTTATCTCCTTTCTGATCATACCTGCCATTATTTCAAATAATTCATTCTGTATATCGTGGTGAGTATATTTTGCATTCCCCGGACCGTTAACTTTTTTTTTTTGCAACTGTATGATCATATTTGGCTAGCACATTAAGTAATTCCAAAAAGTTTCCTCGATTGTCGGATTCATCCTCTTCTTTGTGCCCTCTCTGGGCAACATTTTGACATGCTGTATAGAGAAGTACATCAATAACTGCTTTAATGTATCGCCGATTATCCACCACTGTCTTGGCATGCACGGCATCAATGGCTTGATAAATTGTTGCCCCTGTAACTTTCTGCAATTTGAATTCTCCCTAAGCTTGCATCGCAAATTTATGACAAGCTGAAGTATCATGAGCCTTCAGAGACATGGTCGCCTTCTTCCAATTCTTGAATCCATTGTGGGTGAATGATTTATCAGCTCCACCAAGATGGGAAGTTGTAAAATGACGACACGCAGAACAGTAAGCTGCATCTTTGACCACGGAATATTCAAGCCAAGAATATTGTTGGTGCCATCTTTTATTGAATGATTTTGTCTGACCACCTTGCATGTGTGAAGGATATTTCTTCAAATCAGGCCCAGTATCTGGCGACTGATGTTGTTTGGCCCTGGGGGACATCTTGTGTTTTTCTGGGTACTGTCATCATCCACCTTTTCTTCCAACTCCGGATTTTCAGTAGAACTAGAATTACATGGTTCTTGATCGTCGTCATGAACTTGTTGCCTCTTGTGAGGAATTAGGAAGCGATCCATGACCTATACAGGAAAATAGAGCACATGATTAAAAATGGGGGTGGGACGAATTTTTCTTTAAGTACTATAGGCCCTATATTGGTAATATCGGACTTGAAACCGAGCGGGTCCCCCTGCGCTAATGTGCTGCGAACAACAACCACTAAACGAATAGAAAACATCCTTAGGAAACAAGAGCCTGTATAGTTATTAGTGGAACTGTGAAACTAAGAAAAACATGTGCCTCACAACGAAACAAGAACAGTGGAAAGTACATATACATTTTTTTGTATAATTATGCATAAAATACCCATATATCAATAGCAGCACCACAATATAAAAACAGATACATGAAGTGAAATCATCTCCATGTGGGGAAAACGATTTACAAGATTGAAACAGCAAGTTGAAAAACCTCAGCATGTACAAAATCACAAACAAACCCACTACCAACCAAACTGAAACTGCATGAATAACAACCATGAAATTCCTCAAAGTGTTTCCAATCAAACTGATTGAAGTTTATAGTTGCCAAGAACGCAATTTCGCCCAAAATATGCATCTTGCTTATAAACACTACATACCAAACTTGCACGGACAACGAAGGCTGTAAAATTGAAACTTCAATTGCTTTTATTTAATTAGTTTGAATTGATTTCATCATCTATTGCGTCTTTAAGAAATTACTCAGTCTCATTAGTCATTGATATTAGTTATATCTGGTTTTCCATATAAATACGATCCATTCATATTGGCACCATCTCAAATATGACAGAAAAAATCAACGTGGGTAGAGGATAAGAATGAATGCGAAGAAAAGTTTAAGAGTTAAGAACTATGATGAAGTTTGGAGTGTGACAAAGGTCAAATGTGATATAACTTAGGTGCGTCGAATATATATATATATATATATACATATAAATTCCACTACAATAATGTATTGTAACCTATTATAAAGTATTTTTATATTATCGGTGTTAAAGCAATGATTGGTTTTAACTAGAAAACTTTATTAGCATAATCATTAATACAGTGTAATTTTGTAGTTTGAAATTATTTTTAAATGGTCTCTTCTACTCCAGCAGTAAACATTTACCGACCCCCTGATTATTAGCATAATCACTAATACAGTGTAATTTTGTAGTTTGAAATTATTTTCAAATGGTCTCTTCTACTCCAGCAGTAAACATTCACCGACCCCCTGATTATTCATCGACCCCCTTTCGGCCCCTTGGCTATTCATTGACCCCTTGGATGTTCCGATCGACCCCTGCGGGGTCGATATCGACCACTTTGAGAACCCCTGGTTTATATACTTTGGGAATACTATTGTCGCCTGGCCACGCCCTGATTCATTGCATAGCCTATCTCAGATAGGCTATGCATATATATGTCACACATTACAGATAGGCTATCTGTAATGTGTAACATTTCTACAACGGAAAATTAGATGAATGGTGACCGACCGTTTTCGTCTGTTTGAGACATCTTCAAGGAATCTGTCAGATGTAAATTGGGAAATCTGGGCCTATGTGTTTTAGTTTCCTTTTTCTTATACTTAAAGGGACCTCTGTTTGTTTCTATATGTATGGTTGGGATTGAATCTTCCAAGTCCGGTACTATTCTATGCTTCAAGCCTACATCTTACAGCAATGGCTACTCCGTCATTGATTTCTTTACATTATACTGCACATTAATTGACTGTAGATCGCATAGCGAAGTAGCACTCTTTTGTGGTTCCTACATGTTTTAACATCGTTGCGAATGACCAGTATAACACATTGTGTTTACGTAATCTATATATATATACATTTCTAATGTATCCTTGATCTCTGTGTGTTTCTATCGCTTTCTATTGTTTGGTATTATTATTGTGTAACCATTTGTATGTAATGATGGGCAATAATTAAATAGATCTTTAATTGGACCTCATGCTCCTTGAGATTTCACCAAACAGTTAGGCGTTTAGAATACTAAGGTTAAACCTTGGAAATGCAGTCTTTGAAATCCACATTATAATTTGCAGCAGCGGCGCCAGGAATTTTTAGTTGGGGAGGCTAAGGGGGGGCTGAGCAAATTTTTGGGGTGGCTTATGGTACTATAATTTCTGCGTTAGCGGCAATCCGAAAGGTGTAGTCCAAGGTCCGCCATGGGGTCAAAGGGCCCGGCCTTGGGTCCTTGGTGGGGTCCAGAGGCACCACCCTGACGGGAGCTCTGCTAGGATTTTTTTTGTTGGGGGCTGAGGAGGGACTCAACATGTTGATGAGGGGGGGGGGGTCTCAGAAAATAAACTCGGATGATGATCATTCACGAACATCTGAACATGGGAGGCATACCATGTTGTTTTGATCCCGGTAAAAAAGTTGATTTTCTAACCTCACTTATCTATTGTTCTAGTGAGGTATATCGAGTTTCCAAACCCACTGCTGGAAGCCTATTATTAACACTTCACTGAGTTGCTATTCCACTTAGGTTGCACAAAATTACACGGTACTTTGGGCAGGATTGTAATCAAAACCCCCTCTACATGCTCTGCATGTTGTGACTAGGGTTTCTTGAGCTGGATTAAATGTCTATGAATGGGGTATTATTGGCTGTCAATCATCAAATTGGGTAAGGAAGGAAATCAAGTGTATAATTTTACCGTGACCAATTCATCATGCAGTACATGCCATAGGAAATTCAGGGCCAATGTGGAAATTCAAAGCTTCTTATATAATATTGTGGGCCCTGGCATCTAATCACTCTTTTAACCCATGTAGCATGTACGTCTGTGTAAATTGCTTCATGAAACATTGCTTGAAGTAGGCTTCAATTGTCGAATAAACAAAAATTGAAATAAAAACAAAAACAAAAAGGTTTTAAGGTTTGTAAAACATTTATATAAATGAAAATGAAATTCATATATAACTGAACAAACACTTTTGAAACATAAGCACTTCCCTAGAAACTATTTACATATTTCAATAACAAAAATGCAATCCTCTTGCTAAACTTAATTGCAAGTTGTTCCTTAAAAAAAGTTTTAAAAACAGATAGAAATACATGTTTTCTTCAGTGTCCTTCATATGAAAAAGCCAGTAAATCCTTGATGTTTTGACATTTCATGGATTTCAACCATAAACAGATAGAGTTAAAAAAAAGAAGAGAAACTCACGATGATATATCTCAGGAAATACATCATTCCACCTACTTTAAAATGATACGCATATTCCTATGGCTGGCAGCAAATGCATCGATAATCATATCCCTGTCTAACATCTTTGCTCTTTGGGAAATGATGTTTAATACTCCAAGATTACTGGTACGTTTGTCACCGCTACTGTTACACAAATAGGTTCTCAGTTGCTATAGGCACAAAAAGCTTCTTTCACATGATGGTGAGTGAACTGGAAGAGTAACATTAATACGCACTAGTTTATACAAATCTATGAATGCATCTTTGTACGGTTGGAGCATGATGGCAAGTTGCATAGGTGTGTCCACTTCCATTCCCTGCTCCTGCTTTCTAGCAATCAACCTTCTTAGTTGGTGCAGCTCTACGGATAGATCTTTGTCCTCCACCCCGTAATATGCAACCATTCCTGATAGGTTTTCCTTGTTCAAAAAGGTTGGATGATTGGGGTTGAGGGCAGATACTCCAATAAGTACCTGACATGCATCGCCGGAAAACCTTCTCAACTCACTGAGAAACTTGTCTATCACGGAGTAGTAGATCCGTCTCTTGGTAATATCGGAGTCATTCGAATCATCATCTTGTCCTATGCCGGATGTTATGACAAACTCATCCAAGTATCGTGGGGCTGCCCTTTGCCTCTGACGTGCAAGTTGTCTGCGAATCCCTACAGTCTGGCACAATTCTTCAGCATGATTTCGTAGTTTCTCCCAGCTCTCTTCGTTTCTCCTCCACTCCCAGTTCTATTTTATTCTTCACTCCCTCCTACTCTTGCACTCCTTCTTTTTTTTTCTCATCTAAGCAGTTTACTCTGAGCACTTTTTTATATTCTGCCCTTTTCCTCTTTCTCCATCTATCCTCTATTATCATCTTACCTTCCACCAAAAAATTATCTGATATTCCCCCACTCTCTCCCGTTAGAACATGTACATCTAAAACTCTTCCTACTCTTCTCCTGGTTATCATTATATAACTCATTAACCACTTCAGTACAAGTCAAATTTTCATGGACAGCATCAGCTGCCATATGTACAATTCATTACACTACTCCCATTATAAAATATAAAGTCATTGCTGTATTACTTGTTTTCTTTTACTCTGAGTAATAATAAACACAGCAAATGTTATCAAAAAAGTTCACAGAATACAGGGGTACAGCTACAACAAAAAAAAAAAAAAAATGTACACAGCATCCTCATGTAACCACTCTCTCCTCATGATGCCTCCCTAGGCATCATTGAACTGAAGTGGTTCAACCTCTTCAATACGAGTCAAATAATTTTTGCCTGCACATTAGTTGCCTGACGTATATTGAGGCATCACAATATGCGCATTATGAAATATAAAATTACAGCTGTTGTACTTGTTCTCTCTCACCCAGAATGTTTGTAACCACTGAAAAAGGGATCAAATCTGTTCATGAAATAATAGGATCACTCGGCTACAACTACAAACTAAATATAATCAGGAAGCCGACACGGGCATCCTCGTATACTCCCTTGCGTCTCATGACGCCTACGTAGGCGTCATTGTATTCAAGGGGTTAGGCCCTATCGACCACCCTTCTATCCACCACCCCCTCCCATGTGTGCTTATGCTTGACTTACTTAATAAACACTATATTTGCTATCATCAACTCTCTAGACACATCATCATATCTCTAATAAATTTTCTCCCTGGAACTACACACATCCCAACCACTCTGTCTGTCTTTTGGTTCATTTCCTACCCTAGCATTAACATATTCCAAAACCACTACATTGGCATTTCTCCCTAAACCCTCTATGCACTCATTTAAATATAACCATATAAATCTATAAAAATAATAATAATAACAATAATAATGATAATATATTATGATGAATGACACAATAGTACAGGTAACTGGAAAGAATAAATCTTAGTAAAAAATTTTGGAGAGGTTTACAACCACCAAATAATCATAGATTCTTGCAAACCCTTTACTGGTTTCCATTTATTTGGGAACACCTTTACCCCCCCACCCCCACCCCAACACATACAGGATTGGGGTGTAAAAGAATGGACTTTTGCAGAAAAAGTACCAGAAGATAAAAAATAAATATAAAATTCTCATGTGTATAAAAATATATAAAAAAAAAAAAAAAAAAAAAAAAATCAACCTAACCTTATCCATCCCTACCTATACCTAAGCTAGGTTAAACTAACCCCCCCACCTCCATTTCTATCAACTACTAAAACCAGGAGCATGGTGGGAGTAGATTGTTAAGTTATTCAGTGTACAATAGACTTTATTGTATTGCGTTCTACATATCGTACATATCCTACATTCAGTCAACACAGTCATTTAACCCATTCAACTCCGATGACAAGATGTCTTGTCATTTGGTCAAATAAAACAAAAAATCATAAAACACCAAAATGTTTGATCAAACACCAGAAAAATATGACGCCAGTCCTCGCTTCGCTGCGAGCGAAGCGAGGACTGGCGTCATATTTTTCTGGTGTTTGATCAAACATTTTGGTGTTTTATGATTTTTTGTTTTATTTGACCAAATGACAAGACATCTTGTCATCGGAGTTGAATGGGTTAAAATAAAGTACAATCATTCCTTCATGAAAGCTGATTTGTGTCTGTGGCAATCTTACTTTTAAATAACAAAAACAACATAAGAATACATTTTGGTTAGGTTATGGAGAATGACGCTATATCTGGAATATTCCGATTGACCATGCCAGGCATCCTTACACCTAATACACTATGATAAACATAGCTTAATGACACTAGAGGAAGAAATAATATAGTGTGCCCTCTGTCGCTCACCAGATGATAGGGATTTAAATTCAGAAACATAGTCATTGCTAATTTGCGTGTTGTGATTATACCAAGATCTTGCATTATGGCTGGCAGATCATACTATAGCACAACAACCCACATACATATAGACCTACATTCTCATGACAGTGCCTTATATTTTCGGGCAAGCTACCTACCAACATTCTTCTACAAGTGTAAGAACATAAGAATTACCACCTATCATTCCTATCCATAAAGTTGTCTGTTTCTTAAAACAACTGATAGTTTCAGCGATCACTACATGGTTACTAAGTATATTCCATTCGTTGGTCACCCTTTTAGTGAACCAATTCTTTCCTATTTCCTTCTTAAATCTAAATTTGTCCAGTTTAAATCCATTACTGTGAGTCCTGCCCTTTTGTCTTTATATGTTTGCATCACCCTTGTTAAAAGCCTTTGATCCACTTGAACACTTATATTAGATCACCCTGTACCAAGTGTCTTTCCAGAGAGTGTAGGTTAAGGTGCCCAAGTCTCTCTTTGTAAGGTAAATTTCTGAGCCCATGTATCATGTTGGCCATTCTCCTGGGTACAGATTCTAGTAAACTGATGTCCATTCTATAAGACTAGGACCAAAGCTGTACTGCATAATCAAGGATGGGTCTAATGCTAGAGTTTGATAATTACCTCTGCACTTCTATTCGTAACTGTCTTAGCAATGAAACATAATGCTATGTTAGCTTTATTCCTGCTGTGTACTGTTTCCTGGATTGATCAGGACTCACTAGAATTCCCAAGTCTCCCTCACACTCAGTTTTCTCTAAAAAGTGTTATCTAAGCTATATCTGTTTTCAGGATTGTATGGCCCTATGTTTAACACACTGCACTTTGAGATGTTGAAGTCCATTTGCCATTTCACCTGTAGAATCTCAGCGTAGTCTCCTGACCTAATTAGGCATCTTATTTTAATGTCATCTGTAAACTTACTAACATCACTATTAATCGCATTGTCCAAGTCATTAATGTAAATAATGAACTATAAGGGATCCAAAACTGAGCCCTGGGGAACCACTAGAAACACTCCCCCATTTGGATTTTACACCATTTATGGTGACCCGCTGTTTTCTGTCACTAATCCAAGTTCTAATCCATTCTAACACCTTTTCTCTTATGCCATGGGCTTTAATTTTATTTAGTAGTCTCTGGTGGGGCACTTTGTAGAACACTTTGCTAAAGTCAAGGTAAATAACATTGTAACTATCATTGTGACATCTGTAACCATTCTGTTGCTGTCTTTCTTCCGTCCTCTAATTTTGTTTAGTACTACTCTCACTTTCTTCTTTCTCCAATGTCTTTCATTACAGCTATTTATTACTTACCCTTCTTTTATTCAGTAGGCCCTGTGCCTCCAATCATTCAACTTAGTCAATTTCTGACTGAGTTCACTTAGTAATTGTATTTTGCACTGTCAGGCTTCTCCTTTTCAGTTCACTATTTTTCTGTATACGGGAAATTAAAAGGAGCTTATTTTTTCTTTCTTTTTCTCCCAAATATTACTACACTTGATTCTACAAGTTACACCAAGGGACTCCCCTTGAGAACACTTAATTTAGGTCTTATGTCAGTTCTGAAATGACGTCATGATGTCTTTAGTCCAATGATCTTTAACTTTATATCTAAGAACCTCCCCTAGGGTTATAATCTTACAATTGTGAAGCAATTCAATTTTCTCCTCCACCCTTTCTCCAATCAGATCCACCATTACAACTTTGCAATACAATACTCGGGTGGGCAGGGACGGCGACTTAGGCTGTCGGCGTTGTTATGCACCCGGCCAGGTCGGTGCTCGATCTCATAGTTGTACTGCTCCAGTTTTCCAATCCACCTGGCCAGTTGTCCTTCCGGTTCCTTCATCGTCTTCAACCATCTCAAGGCGGCATGATCCGTTCGAATGGTGAAGCGCGTACCATACAGGTAGTGATGGAAGTGAGCGAGTGCTTTCATCACCGCTGCCAACTCCTTCCGTGTGACGCAGTAGTTCCTTTCCGCCTTGTTAAACTTAGCACTGTAGTAACTCACCACATACTCCTTTCCATCACGAAGCTGTGACAGCACGGCTCCCACACCCTCTTGGCTCGCGTCCGTGTCCACAATATACGGCAAGCCCATTTGTGGGTAGGGAAGCACTGGCGCTTCCACCAACGCTCGCTTCAGTGCCACGAAAGCTTGCTGGCACTCCTCGCTCCACTCGAAAACTGCTCCCTTCCTCGTCAGATGGTGCAGTGGGGCGGCGATAGTGGCGAACCCTGCCACAAACCTCCGGTAGTACGTGCACAAGCCCAGGAAACTGCGCAGCTCCGAGACATTCTGAGGGACTGGCCATCCTTCCACAGCGGTGACCTTGAGTGAGTCCGTCCTCACACCTTCCCTTCCGACGACATGTCCCAAAAACGGCACTTCTGACTTGAATAGAGTGCACTTCTTTGGATTCAGCTTCAGGCCAGCCTTCCTCATTCGGCTGAACACTTCTGTGAGCCTAGCCAGCTCCTCCTCAAAGCTGTTTCCAAACACCAGCACGTCGTCTAGGTAGACGACTGCCGCCTTCCATTGCATACCGTTGAGTACACGTTCCATAAGACGCTCAAAGACTCCAGGGGCGTTCATGAGGCCAAAGGGCATCACGTTCCAGTGCCACAGGCCTTGCCCAATCGAGAAGGCAGTCTTCTTTTTATCCTCAGGCGCCATCTCGACTTGATGATAGCCTGACTTCAAGTCCAGCGTGGAGAACCACTGGACCCCACTGAGAGCGTCTAACGTCTCGTCGATGCGGGGGAGAGGATAAGCATCAGGGACAGTGACGGCGTTCAGCGCCCGGTAATCTACGCAGAACCTACGGCTTCCGTCCTTCTTCGTCACTAGGACTACCGGCGAGCACCACGGGCTGTCTGACCGCTCAATCACTCCCGTTGCTGCCAACTCTCGGACAAGCTTCTCCATTTCTTCTCTCTTTGCTGGTGGGACCCGACGAGGCGCCTGCTTGATGGGAGGACTATCTCTGGTAAAGATGGTGTGCTGAACCAATGACGTGCGACCCAAGTCCATGTCTCCACTGCTGAACACGTCACGGTATTGTGCAAGTAATGCCTTCACTCTACTCGCCTGCTCAGCTGTCAGCTGCGTGATACTCCTCTCCGCCAAGTCTTCCAAGTACTCAGGGAGGCCCTCTGGTAGGTCCTTTTGCTTCTTCTCCTCCTTCGGTGACTCCATCTTGCTGTTAGCGGTGGCGATATTGGTGGATGCGGGGCGGTACAAGGTCGTAGTAGCAGAGGTGCGAGCCACTCTTTCTTTCCGTGCTTTACCTTGGCTGGGTGACTTGACGGCCGGAGATCTCTGCCCTCTGGGTTCCCTTACCTCATCCCTCGTGGCGAGCTCTCCATTAGGATTCAAAGGCACTTCATAGCCTCTCACTGACATCCTACCCTCCTGGAGATCAACACACGCCCCCACGCGATTAAGGAAATCCAACCCCAACAGGCATTCATCTTCCATCTCCGCCACAAGCACAGGCAGGCGTTCAGTCACCCTGCCTACAGCCAGATTCACCCACACCGGTCCCTTCACCGGTACACAGTCTCCTGTAACACCGCACAGTTGCTGACCCACGCACTTCACACCACGTTCTGGTAGGACTCCCTCTCGTACGAAGGTCCTCTCTGCCCCCGTATCCACTACCATCTCCACTTGGCGTCCATTGATACTCCCTGTCACCTTGATGGCGTCGGACGCCGCCACCTGACGACACCTTAGTTGGCTTGGGGCGCCCGAGTGCTCTGCTGGGAAGGTGCCCCGGCCCCCAGCTGCTTCAAGTTTCCCGCCAACGGCGTCACCCCCTTGGGCTGGCGGCACTCAGGGGAACTGTGTCCTCGTATTCCACAATTCCAGCAGCAGGGCTCGAACGCCGGTCGCATTCCGTCCTCCAGCGACCGTGCCCTCCTCTTGCAGTTGTGCTTTCTGTGACCTACCTGACCACAGTTGAAGCACGATCCTTTGAAAGGCTTGGAGCTCACCTTCCCATCAGGTTGAGATGGTTTGCTACTTGCCTGCGCACGCCTGGCCCAAGCACGGCTCGGACGACGCTTCCACGTGTCGCTGGGAGGGGGAGCAGCAGGGCTGACGCTCATGAGAAAGGCTTCAAACTCCGCTGCCCTTGCCAAAGCCTCTCTCACGTTCTTGGGCGCAGCCTGCTTCACGTGGATCTGTAACTGCCTATCGTGAAGAGCATCCACGAAGCAGTCCTTGGCCAACATGTCCACGGTGTCCTCCGTGGCCATGGGGTAAGCGCCCCTCACTAGCGCTTCCACGTCCTGCGCTAGTAAGGGAAGGGCCTCGTCCTTCCCTCGCCTCCTCGTCTTCAGTTGAGCCCGGAACACCTCCGGTTGCCGCCTCCTGCCGAAACGACGCCGGAGAGCCCCAGCCACACTGTCGTAACATTGCAGTTGAGCGGGGGTTAGGTGCTCCAGTACTTCCAACGCCTGCCCTTTCAGCACACTCACCAGCTGAAAGGCCTTCTCTTCCTGTGACCACCTATGACGAGCTGCAACCACATCGTACTGTGCCTGGTACGCGTCCCAAGACACCTTCCCGTCATATTCAATCACCTTCCTCTCTTTCTCGTACCGCGTGACTTCACCACATCCACAGGCCCCCCGGGGTTGCAGTTCAAGTGAACGACTCCCCAGACGTCTCCCTGTGAGGTCGTCCCCTGGGTTCACGTGGCAAAAGTCGTTCCTCTGCCTCACAGACGCCGGTGGCGGCGAGAGGCTACGAGGAGGTGAGGGTGGAGGTGAAGGTGGTGGGGTGATTGAGCTCACTACGCGATGCTCACCAGCATTGCACCATGTCACGGTATCGAGATTTGCTGCAATCTCCCCATTCTCCTGTCTCACCAAAACCGCCTCCAGTGTCGATACCCTGTCAAGACACGTCTGCATGTGCTCACGGTACCTCTCTTCTATTGCTTTCATCTCCTCCTTAACCTCTTCTTTCACTGCCACCACCTCCTCCTTAACCTCTTCCTTCACACGGTGGTACACGTCGTCAGTATACTGGTTAGCACGTGTTTCTAACGATCCCATGTTCTCCCCCATTATAGCCCTCAGTTCCTCTTTCACTTCAGTCATGACCTGTTTTTGTTTATCCATTTGGATCGCAAGCATATCTACCATGATCTGTTGTTGGTGTTTCAACATCTCGGCCACTGAGTGTTGTGCCAAGAGCAACACTGACTGAGGAGATACATGTTCAGTAGCCTCTCGGTGCAACACCGTGTCCTCACATTCAATCGACGCCATGACACTCGACTCCTGCTTTCCCTCAATTTCTATGTCTTTACCCTCAATTTCTATGTCTTTATTATCACCAGTGACATCCATGATCACTTGAGTCACTTATCACTTCAATATAAAACCACTTATCACTTCGATATCAAGTCACTTATCACTTCAACCTGATCCCGCTTCTGACGCCATTTGTTACGTATTCGCATGTACATTAAACTCACCTTTTTCTATTGCACATGGGCCGTGATCATGGAATCACGAGTTAAAGACAAGTTCACGCTTACCATTGTCCGGATCAGGGAAATGCAGGAGTGAACTGCTTAAATAGTAGAAATATTAACATCAAAGAGGAACAGAATCAAAGCAAATATTGGAAGTTATAAAATTATGTGTAAGGGAAAGGGAGCCACTGTAAAGGCCAATACTAGCTTTCTACTTGACAACTAGACAACATCAAGTGGGACATCGTAGGAGTGAGCGAAGTCCGAATAGGGGAAGAAAAGCTAATACAATTACAAAATGGTCACCACCTGCTCTACTATAAAAGTAAGGACAAAGAAAGATCTAATGGAGTAGGATTCTTGATAAACCGAGAGGTTGCTGGTAACGTAGTCAAATTCAGTAGTTTATCAGACAGGGTAGCTTGGATTGTGATTAGGATGTGTAAAAGGTACACTCTAAAAATAGTTCAAGTTTATGCACCAACTTCACAGAGTTCAGACAATGAAATTAAATCCTTCTATGGTGATTTAAGTCAGGTAATGGATCAAGAAAAGCAAGTACACGTTGGTAATAGGCAACTTTAAAGCATAAGTGGGGAAGAAGATGGGAGATCAGCCGTGAGTTGGGAATTTTGGAGTAGGTGAAAGAAATGATAGAGGCGAGATGTTAGTCCATTTTGCAGAGAACTACAACCTGAAGATAATGAACACTTTCTTCCAAAAGCGTGTAGTAAATGGACCTGGAGAAGTCCAAATGGAACAACAAAGAACGAAGTAGACTTTATATCAGGAGATGAGAGCAAGAGCGTTAGAAATGTCACGGTCATAAAGTTAACATAGGTAATGACCATAGAATGGTAGGTTGCACAGTTAAATTCAGTTTCAGAGCCGAGAGAAATACACTAGTTTTAAGAAAGAAAATACGCCTTGCAAAGGTTAAGGACAATAAGAAGGAATTTCAGTTACAAATTAGAAATAGATTCGAAGCTCTAAGAACTAGCGAGGACACCGTCGAAGATATTAATTCGAATTTATTGAATATCATTAGGGAATAGGCAGAGAAAGTGGCAAGTACAACAAGTATTAAAGAAAACAAATACCCCAAAGCTACAAATGACCAAGTTAAAACAAGAAGGACCATTCAGATTAAAAGCAGGAGAGATGAAATAGGAAGAGTAGAACTAAACAAGATTATCAACATAAAGCAGAGATTAGAGAAATAGAGGAAATTATTCGGAAAGGTAAAAGTATTAAAGGGACCGAGCGCAGACATGCTTTAGGAAGACAACAAATTATATGTTTGAAAGATGGCAATGGAGAAATCATTAAATGTAGAGACAGAATAGTAAAAAGAGTAGAAGAACTTTACCCAGCGCTTTACCCGTCCAAGACCATAGTTGAGTCATTAAATTCATTTGTAGACGTTAGTAATGTACCAGAGATTACAAAGGAAGAGGTAGAATTTGCTCTAAAGAATATGAAACGAGGAAAAGCACCTGGGGAATATGGTAAATCGATAGATCTGTTGAAAGACGCAGGGAAAGAAGTTCATATTAAATTAGCTCAGTTGTACACTTGATGCTTACGTCAAGAAATCGTTCCTGAATCGTGATATAATGCTATAGTGATTTTGCTTCATAAAAAAGGAGACTAGAAGGACCTTAGTAACTATCGACCAATTATCTTGCTATCAACTATATATAAAGTATTCCCCAGGATCCAAATAGACTAAATCAAGTTTTAGATGGAAACCAACCGAGAGAACAGGTAGGCTCTAGGAGTTTGCTTGGAAGAAATTTTTAGAAGGTTGGGTTGGGAAGAGAAAGTTTTGAAGATTAATGGCGAATATTTGAACCACCTAAGATTTGCGGATGATATTATTCTTATTTCAGAAAGAGCAGAAGACTTGCAAGATATGCTGAGTAATCTGAACAAGAAGTCTCAAAGGTATAAAATTCAATAAAGATAAAACCAAAGTAATGTTCAACACGAAAGTTCAAAGTAAAGAGATTATAATCGATGGTGAGTCTTGAAGAAGTTGAGTATATTTAGACCAGATGGTGAAAGTGACAAAAGATCACGATAATGAAATAAAAAGACGCATTACAATTGGTTGGAAAGTGTTTGGCAAGTGTAATAAAATCTTGAGAGGCTCTCTCTTTATGTTTGAAACATAAAGTTTGCAATAATTGCATTCTGCCAGCAATAATCTCCGGGTGTGAGACTTGGAAACTGACGAAGGCGATGGAAACAAAGCTGAGGACTGCACAGAGGAGAGTGGAAAGATCAACGATGGGAATCCCTAATACGGTCGCATCAATAATCGGCAGCACCTTGGAAGGGGAAGCAGCTGGTAATCACCAGTGCCCGTCTGGAGACGAAAGATGCAACCAAGCGAGGGATGCTCACGTGCTTGCTCTGAGTATTGTCCATTCGGCAATGCTTATGCCCAAGAGCAAGGAGCAGGTGCAGGAGATGCTGTCAACAGCACTCACCTCGGCTTACCTGCCTTCCCCATTCCACCTCACGTCCTAGAGGCTATTCCCTTTGGTCCCAACAACCCATCCTATCCCCACCCAGCCCCTACCCTTCCCACTACCGCTCCCTCTGTTTTTCCTTCCGTTTCCACCCCTTCTCCCTCCACACCCCCTCCCTCTGATTCCTCCACCTCCTCCTCCACCTGCCCCAAGAAGGCTGCGCAAGAACCTAACCTAAGGCAATCATGCCCCAAGTCCAGGGCATCCAAACTTGGATCCTACCAACGTAGCAACCGCTCACGCTCCCCAATCCTAAGCCCTCACTCCTCCTCGTCAGGGGCAAACAAATCCTCCTCCGGGCTCCCGCGCCGCGTGGCCATACCACGTGCCAGCTCGACTGGGAGGCCTAAGTTGAACCTGACTAAGCTCACAAAGGAGACGCTGCGGGACATAATCCCCTTCACCAGCACTACTACAGACACTGTCCAGTCTAACGATAGTGCATCCTCCTCCTCCTCCGACAGCGAAGTGCTAACCCTCCAAGCCCCTAAGGCTAACTAAACTTCCTCTCAAAACTCCCTCCAGTTAGTGGGACTCACTGAAGCCAACTATTCCTATGGATAGATTGGATTTACGTGTGTTCTACCAGAACGTCCGTCACTGGACCCCACAAAGGACCAGCACCTTGTTAAAGATTGCCAGACACGGTCCTGATGTCATTTGTTTGACTTCGATGGGTGATCCAGCCCCCGACTCTCTTCCCAAGATTCAAGGCTTCAACACTTGGAGTCGGGGTCTTGCTTTGCACTCGGGCGTCTGTATTTTAGCCAGGAAGTCCCTCCAGGCAACTATACTTGATCAATTTCACTATGAGCAGATGCTCGCGATCAAGTTGAGCAACATTCGCGGTCCCATCCTCCTCTGTACCCTCTACCGTCCTCCCCGTATCCCCTTCCTCCCCTTTGTTGACATTGCCAAGGTGATGTCATACAAAGTCCCAACCTTCTTCATTGGCGACTTCAACTGCAGGCATGCTGCTTGGAGCACTGGAACGTACAACAGCAGCTCAGTGAGTCGGCAACTGCACTCTCCTACTATACTTCACCGGCTGAAGTTCCTAGGTCCGGACTTTCCCCCATTCATAGGTCATGGATTGCAGGGTAAGCCCGACCTGGTGTTCTCCAACAGCCGAGCTTTCTTCCTTAACGCCACTATCTCACCCGGTGCCCCCACCCTCTCAGACCACATACCCTTAATCCTTCGCATCTCCACCTCACCCATCATTATCCCCAGTGAGCCTCGGTTACGTTACAGTCAGGCCGACTGGGAAGGCTTCAAAAACACTCTCACGACATACACCAACACAAACATGAACAACTCTCCACATGTAGCGATAGAGCAGGAATTGCGCTCACTTACAAAGTTTGTCAAAAACGCTGTAAAAAAGCACATTCCTAGTACAAAGCACCGAAAGGTTGCCACGTTCACCGCTTCTATGCGCACTAACAGACTACGCATTGTACTACAGAACAGATTTACATATCTATTACAAGCACCCCTAGAGGCCCGTGTCGCCATCCTACGAGACATGCACTGGCTACAGAGTAGACTAAGGAAGTCCCTCTACATCGATTCACATCGTGAGGAGGAACAACTGATGGCCTCGCTCTCCGGCGTCTGTGAGACGGACCCTTCCAAGTTCTGGAGGACCCTCAAACGTCAGCTGGAGGAGTGCTCTGTGCCTCCACCCAAGGTCATCAACCATCTTAACCACTCTGCACACTCCCCCCAACACCAAGCTGACATTCTGGCGTCAGCATGGAGTGAGGTCTTTAAACTCCATCCTGTGCAAGAACCACATTGCTTTAGCACCTTGCACAGTGTTAACTCCTTCATGAACAGATGTAGTGACCTCATTCCCGACAAGACTGTTGATCTCTCTCAGTTAGATGAAGATGATCCCCTTATCTGCCCCATCGTTTTGGAGGAGGTAAAGGGGGTTATCTCGGCTTTAAAACTAAAATCCCCTGGCCCCTCAGGCATCGATGCACACATACTCAAACGTATGCCAGACAACATAATCTCACACATGACGACACTATACAATAGCTCACTAGCCTCTGGGTACTTCCCACAACTATTCAAGGCCTCCCACACCATCCTCATTCCTAAACCCCAGAAACCCGCCTCCGCCCCCCTTTCATACCGACCGATCTCCCTTCTGGAGTACTTTGGTAAGGTGTTTGAGCACGTCCTATGCAGCCGCCTGACCGTGTACCTAGAGACGGAGAATGTGCTGAGGGATTGCCAATTTGGTTTTCGGCCGGGGCGCGGTGCAGACGACGTAATATCCATGATCACTCAATGGGTTCAAAGACCGCCAGACGGTCGCCCTGGTAAGGCCATTTTGGTTTGTAAGGATGTGGAGAAGGCATTCGATACTGTCTGGCATGAAGGCCTTAAGTACAAATTGTACCACAATTTCGACTTTGCCCTGCCGTTCACAAGGTTGCTCTGCAACTACCTGGACGACAGGACAATAAGAATAAAGTGGCGGGGCTGTCTGCCCCAACCTTTTGTGCCGAAGGCTGGAGTACCGCAAGGGTCAGTCCTTGCCCCCAATTTGTACAATCTATATACGAATGACTGCCAGAGCTAGCTTATCCACGCAACCAGGCTCTAACTCTTTCGTATGCGGACGACACTAACCACATCAGCAGACACAAAACGCTGCAGGGAGCGTTACACGTAATGCAAAACATCCTTGACGGGTCACACGCGTGGGAGCAACAGTGGCGCATTAAGACCAACGCGTCGAAATGCAATGCTGTATACTTCTGCTGCAAGCGAACCAACAGAACAATCACAAACACTCCTCTTAAAATAAACAACACAAACATCCCAGTGAAGGACCATACCTGTGTGCTGGGTAGCACACTTGATAGTGGCCTTACCTGGACCCTACACTTCCGCAAGCAGGGAGCGAAGGCTAGAGCTGTGCTGGGAAAGCTAAGACGCTTCAAAACTGCAACACTGTCCACCAAACGTCGATTGTACCTAGCCTTCGTCAGACCGATTATGTGCTAGTCCCCGGGACTAAGCCAGCTGACATGTCCCACCAATAACTACGAGCATTAGAAGGTTCAGAATGCCGCTGTCATGTTCATCACGGGTTCGCGATGGAGGGACTTCAGAACCACTGAGTCTCTACACCGAATTTCCAACATCCACTCAACCAACACAAACACAAACTTCACTCAAGACACCTAGAAAAACTGCACGACAGACACAAACACCTGATACAACACATTGCACCTAGACCACACAGTACAGACTATCTGTCAGCTGCGCCCGTCCCACGTGCGGTGTACACGATAAGACGTGTATAACCGTACCTATCAATAATACACACCTTCACCAGCTTTGACTGGTGATAGCAATAATGATGAAATAATAATAATAATGATAATAATATTGCATGTAGCCCAATAATTGACAAGCTACAAGCATACACAACTCAAACCCAACCTGGGGAAAAGCAGGAGAGCTCAGGCCTTACCTGGGGCTAATCAGGAACGCGCTCTACACGCGGGAATTGAACTCTACTCACTTCCCGTAAGATACACACACACACCTCTCACGAACATAGCCACGACCCACGCACAAACATCTACACTTAATTTTTCTTCGACTAAAATTCGCTTCCTTTCGAACCTTCTCTTATACTACATATTATTTCAGTTTACCTCCCACTAAAGATTTTTCCGTTTTTCCACCTTTCTCTCCTACTACGCCTCCCACCATTTTCTGAACTTTTGGTTATTTTCATCCCGGCGTCGGCGCCGCCGTCCAAGCTCCCAGTCCATTTCTCCCGAGCCACGACCACCAGCTGCCCCTAATCGCTCGCTAATTCGCCCGGTGGCAATAGCCCTCCTTTATACACTACTATCTTTTCATTTTCCTACAGACATTCTTCCCCTCCCACAAAAACCGATCCCGCGCAAGCGGGTGGTCTTTTCTAGGAATTCAGAATTCAGACGATGGGAATTACGTCGAAAGACCGAAAGAGAGCAGACTAGAGTGGAAAATATTGTGGAGGCGTTAACTAGCTTACACCAGAGGAGTCTAAGAAATGTAAAACAAATTTCAGTGTGTTCTGTGAAAGAACCACAAAGTATATAAGTGACAGATATATCTGAAAACATAACAATATGTCAAGATTAAGCTCAAGACGTGTCATACCATTTGAAGAATTTTGTGATGCAGTCAAGGCCTGTAACATTCAAGATAGTGATATGGATGATTTATATGAAGAGTATGGGACTGTGTAGGCTATTAATTTGATCCATACTCCAGAGATAATATAAAGCCACGTTATCTCAAGCTGATTAGTAAATCTAAGGTCCCATTCACAAATTTGAAGAAGCTGGACACTTGTATATTTTCTCTCTTCCATGCAGAAATCTTCACACGATTTTTTTTTTTTTTTAATGATGAACTCAGCTTGGAAAAACGAGAGATGCCATCTGCAAGTGGACTCCAAATCTGTAAATCTTCTCAAAAGAGTGCCTAGCCATGGACAAAAGAAAACTCACGGAGATGGCAGTCTGCCATTATGAATGTCTATGTTAAGTAGGCTATTTTATCATGTGAATCTGTAGTAGTTTTAGTTCGGAACAACGGCATGACAAATGAAAATCAACACAAAATATCTAATCTCTTTCTTTTGGTAATTAGCCACAAGGTGCGACACTAGAAGTGTCACATGAGAAATATAGGTGAAGCTCGGACTAAGGCCACAGCTTAGTGGAGCTTATGGTTGTAGCTGGACGTGGAGCCTAACGTCGGCGAGGCGGTAGCAGATGATGACGGCGAGGCTCGATGGGACGGCTAGAAGATTGGACGAGATGTTGTTGTATGTGCTGGTCGTGCTGTTCTGCCCATCTCGGCGAAACGCCGACCTTTTAAGGGAGGCTGGCGGGAATGTGAGGAGTTTTCCAAGTTCCTGATTGGCTGACCGCTGGCTGGCAGGGACACCCTTGCGAACTACGCTTGCCAACTACAAGAACTTGGAAATGCTAGTTCCGAAGATTTCTTTGATCAGTGTGTGACGGGTCGTAGGATGCATCACGTCACTACAAATCTAATTTGGTTAGCTTACAGTATTTTTTATCAATGGTAAATTTTAATATTCATTTATTCAGTTTTTTTTATTATTTATACTGCATAACTATATGTATATTCGTGAAGAGCTGAAGTCCAGAAACCTTTGTATAGACGAAGAAAGCAAACGCTGGTCTCGTGGAAATAATTTTATTCCTGCGTTTCGAAACCCAGACAGGGTTCGAAACGTAGGAATAAACTTATTTCGATGAGTCCAGCGTTTACTTTCTTGGAATATACGTATATATGTAACATACAATGCGTTTAAAATAGCCTTCATTACATTATATCTTTGACAAATCAACACTTCTAAGTATGTTTTGCATGTTTTATGTATATATATATATATATATGTGTGTGTGTGTGTGTGTTTGTGTGTGTGTGTGTGTGTGTGTGTGTGTGTGTGTGTGTGTGTGTGTGTGTGTGTGTGTGTGTGTGTGTGTGTGTGTGTGTGTGTGTGTGTGTGTGTGTGTTCACCTCGGATCTGCTGCAGCCTTCTGTCGAGACAGCCAGACACCACCTTACGGCAGCGAGCTCAGAGCTCATTATTTGCCGATCTCTGGGTAGGTCTGAGACCACTCACACACCACACACCGGGACAGCACGGTCACAACTCCTTGACTAACGCCCGGCCGCGCGCGCGCGCGCGCGTGTGTATTTACCTAGTTGTATTTTACGGGAAGGGGAGCTATGCTCGTGGGGTCCCGTCTTCATATCTCATTTTATCTAAACTATTTTTAAATTCATGTATTGTTTTTGCACACACTACTTTCTCATCTAACTTGTTCCAACTGTCTATTGCTCTGTGAGGAAAGCTGTTCTTTTTAAAATCTCTTCTATAGCTGCCTTTTTTTATTTTCTTTCCGTGTCCTCTTGTATTTCTGTCATCCCATTTTATCAGATTCTCTCTATCAGTAATTTCTATGCCTTTCATGATTCTGTAAATAGCTATCAAATCTCCTCTCTCTTTTCTTTGCTCTAGTGTCTGTAGTTTAAGTTTTTGTAGTCTCTCTTCATATGATAGTTTTGAGAGTGTTGGTGCCAGTTTTGTAATTGCTCTTTGTATTCTTTCAAGTTTTTTTATACATTTTTTTGTACTTGGTGACCATATCGTTGCTGCATATTCCAATCTTGGTCTTATCAGGGTGATTAGGATTTTCCTCACCATTTCTTCATCCAGGTATGTAAATGCCACTTTGATTGTTCTTATTAAATTATAAGTTTCTCCAAAAATCTTATTTATATGTTTCTCAGGTGACATATTATTCATAACAATGACTCCCAGGTCCTTCTCATTTTCTACTTTTTTTATTCCTTCTTCTCCCAAATTATATGATCCTGTTATTCTGTTTTTGCTTTTTCCAAATTCCATTATACTACACTTTTTTGTATTGAACTCCATCTCCCACTTCCTACTCCATTCTTGTACTTTATTTAGATCTCTCTGTAGTGATTCACAATCTTCTTCAGTTTTCACTCTTTTCAGTAATTTTGCATCATCTGCAAAGAAGCTCATATAGCTTTCAATTCCTTCATCCATATCATTAATATATATAGCAAACATTATTGGGGCCAGAACTGTTCCCTGCGGGACACCGCTTATTACTTCATTCCATTTTGAGTGCTGATCTCTTATCACTACTCTCATTTTTCTTTCTTGCAAAAAGTCTTCCATCCAATTTAGCAATTTACCTTGTATTCCTCCTTCATATTCTAATTTCTTAAGCAACTTCTTATGTGGTACTTTGTCAAAAGCTTTTTTTAGGTCTAGAAATGCACAATCAGCCCATCCATCTCTTTCTTGTATTATATCTATTAGCCTTGAATAGAAACATATTAAATTGGTGACGCATGATCGTCCTTGTCTGAATCCAAATTGCCTTGGATTTAGTACGTTGTTTTTTTCCAAGTATTTTACCCATCTACTTTTGATAATTCTTTCACATATTTTTGCTATTGTACTTGTTAGAGAGACTGGTCTATAGTTGGTAGGTTCTTCTTTATTTCCTCCTTTATATATAGGTACTATATTTGCTTTTTTCCAATCTTCTGGAACTTTTCCTTCTTTTAAGGAACTGCTTATTATGCTATGTATTTTGTCTGCCAGTTCATTCCTGCATTCTTTCAGAATCCAGTTTGCTATTTCATCTGGCCCATGCGATTTTCTGACATCAAAATTACCCAAGTGTGTCAATATTTCATTCTTTGTTACTTCTATTTCTTCCATAGGGGGGACTTTTTCCTTCCACTCAATCTCTTCAGGTTGTATATTTTCCCTTGTAAACACTGATTTAAGATGTTTGTTCATAATTTCTGCCATTTCCATTTCCTCAGTGTATTCAACTCCTCCTTGTCTTAATTTCTCTAAGTCTTGTTTGTTTTTCAGTTTATTGTTTACAAATCTGTAGAATAGTTTTGGTTGATCTTTACACTTTTCTATAACATCTTTTTCATATTTTCTTTTTTCCTCTCTGCACTTTTGTACATATTCATTTCTATAACCAGTATATATTTTCCATTTTTCAGGTCTTCTGTCTTTTTTCCATCTGGTCCAGGCTTTGTCTCTTTTGTCCTTTAACTCCCTACAACTTTTGTTGTACCAGCATTTTACATATTCTTTTTCTTGTTTTTGTCTTGGGACATACTTTTCCACTCCTTTTTTGTAAATTTTTGTCAAAATATTCCATTTCTCTTCCACTGTTGTTTCTTCTTTGTATATTTCTTCCCAGTTTTCTTGTTGGAAGAATTCTCTTATTTTATCAAAGTTTGTTTTTTCATACATCATTCTTCCTTTTCTATATTGTTCATTTCTTTTCATATATTTTTCTTCATTAAGTTCCAGTTCAATCAATATGTGGTCACTTTTACCTATTGGTGTTTTATATTCAATCTTGTCCACTATTCTAGGTTCAGATGTAATTATTAAGTCTAGCCTCGATGGTTCTTCTTCATTTCTATACCTAGTGTTCTCTTGTATCCATTGTGTCATTGAATGGTCAGTAATCATCTCAAGTAGAGCATTTCCCCATGAGTCATCACCACTCTTTACTGTCATTTCTTCCCAGCAGATTTCTTTGCAATTAAAGTCGCCCATCATAACTATTCTTCCTCCGTCTTCCATTATTTTAGTTAATGCTATCTTTGTGTCCTCTAACATACTTTTATGTTCACTCTCCTCCCATGAGGCTGTTTTCGGAGGCACATAATTGATCACAAATTTTCTGCTCTTCTTATCTCGGTCTTCCACTTCTATCATAATCATCTCTACTGTATTCTTTCCATATATGACACCTTTCACGTTTATATCCTTCTTAGTCAGGAACATAACTCCACCCCCTTGTTTTTTCTCTCTGTTTCTAATCCAATAATTGTATGTATCATGTCCTACACTGTTGGGTGGTAGTGGGCCTTTTAATTTTGTTTCTACAATTCCCATTATGTCCGGTTCTTTTTCTTTCAAATAA
Organism: Oratosquilla oratoria; assembly: GCF_046742065.1. Classification (NCBI taxonomy): domain Eukaryota; kingdom Metazoa; phylum Arthropoda; class Malacostraca; order Stomatopoda; family Squillidae; genus Oratosquilla; species Oratosquilla oratoria. The sequence continues at coordinate 56,583,360 of NC_134788.1, forward strand.
TCATTCAGTTCATTCAATCCTGTTATCAATCCATCTATATTTGTGTAAGACACTCTTAGTTTTCTTCCACTTCCATTGTATTCTCTGTTTCCCTTATGTTTTTCTTAGTTGTATTTACCTATGTGTGTGTGTGTGTGTGTGTGTGTGTGTGTGTGTGTGTGTGTGTTCACTTGGTCTTTGGATCACGTGTTGGACTCGTGATCGACAGCTATTTCCCTCCTGGAAGAGAGCTCAGAGCTCGTAGGTCCGATCTATGGGTAATGCTATGACCTTGCACACACACACACACACACCCAACTCCCCGCCCACGAGAGTCAGAGTAACGACCCGAAGCGCAGCGGTACCGAAATAATTTCGGCCCTGGGCAGGATTCGAACTATGAGCTGCGGGCCACTATTGTGGCAGCTCAGTGCTCTACCAACTACGCCACCGAGTGTTTGTGTATTCACTTGGTCTTTGGTCTTTGGATCACGTGTTGGACTCGTGATCGATAGCTATTTCCCTCCTGGAAGAGAGCTCAGAGCTCGTAAGTGTGTGTGTGTGTGTGTGTGTGTGTGTGTGTGTGTGTGTGTGTGTATTTACCTAGTTGTATTTTACGGGAAGGGGAGCTATGCTCGTGGTGTGTGTGTGTGTGTGTGTGTGTGTGTGTGTGTGTGTATGTATGTATATATATATACATATAAATAAAAATACATATAAAATATATATATATATATATATATATATATATATATATATATATATAATATATATATATATATATATATATATATATCCACTCAACAAGTTTGATGTAGATCACAAGTGTCAGCAATATTATTATTATTATTTTTATTTATTTATTTATCTATTTATCCAGTCATTCATTCATTCATTTATTTGTTTGTTTATTTTATATTACTAATGACCACTTGTACAGAGAAATATTTGTATCTTGTTTGTATACATTTTTCTTGGCGGGCTGATATTTCGTCTTCCTCAGTACGAAAATCCAAATTATGAAATTCACTGCCTAATCTCTCAATTCACTGTGTACTGAAATTGTTACTAGTTCTTTAGAATTCATTCCACATGTGCACTGTATATCGGAATGCTCCAGAAATAGCGTCGTTTTCCATAAGCTAACAAAAAAGTAGTTCTATGTTGTTTTCGTGATTTAAGAGCAAGATTGCTATGGGCACAAAATAATTTTCCCGATGAAATAATTGTAATTCAATTTAAGTGATTGTTTTAAATGAATAACTAACTGAACAAGCTACTCCCACCAATCCACAATACTCCTTGTTTTATTAGTTGATGGAACCGAAGAAGGAAGGTGCTATGTGTAACCTAACCTAGCTATAGGTAGGGATAGGCAAGCTTCGGCTGATTAGATTATTTTTTTTTCTCAGTCTAAGATGGTAGATATAATTTTTGTTTAGTTTTCTTTGTGGTGTTCTATTTCTGCCAAAATTCACTCGTTCACCTGTCAATATTTCTTATTTCCAGTTATCTGTGCTATTGCATCCTCCATTATGCACATGCACACACACAAACACACACACACAGCAATTACAAAACTGGCACCAACACTCAAAACTGTCATATGAAGAGAGACTAGCAAAACTTGAGCTACAGACACTAGTACAAAGAACAGAGAGAGGAGCTTTGATAGCTGTTTACAGAATCATGAAAGGCATAGAAATTATTGATAGAGAGGATCTAATAAAATGGGATGATAGATATACAAGAGGACACGGAAAGAAAATCAAGAAAGACAGCTATAGAAGAGATCTGAAAAAGAACAGCTTTCCTCACAGAGTAATAGACAGTTGGAACAAGTTGGATGAGAAAGTAGTGTGTGCAAAAACAATACATAAATTCAAAAATAGTCTAGATAAAATGAGATATGATGACGGGATACCACGAGCATAGCTCCCCTTCCCGTAAAATACAACTAGGTAAATACACACAAAAGACCTGAAAAATGTAAAATATATACTTGTTATAGAAATGAATATGTACAAGTGTGCAGAGAGGAAAAGAGAAAATATGAAAAAGATGTCATAGAAAAATGTAAAGATCAACCAAAATTATTTTACAGATTTGTAAACAACAAACTGAAAAACAAACAAGATTTGGAGAAATTAAGACAAGGAGGAGTTGAATACACAGAGGAAATAGAAATGGCGGAAATTATGAACAAGCATTTTAAATCAATGTTTACAAGGGAGAACATACAACCTGAAGAGATCGAATGGAAAGAGAAAGTACCCCCTATGAAAGAAATAGAAGTAACAAAGAATGAAATAATGAAACACTTGAGTAATCTTGATGTCAGAAAATTGCATGGACCAGATGAAATAGCAAACTGGATTTTGAAAGAATGCAGGAATGAACTGTGCAGACAAAATACATAGCATAATAAACAGTTACTTGAAAGAAGGAAAAGTTCCAAAAGATTGGGAAAAAGCAAATATAGTACCTATATATAAAGGGGGGAAATAAAGAAGACCCTACCAACTATAGACCAGTCTCTCTAACAAGTACAATAGCAAAAATTTGTGAAAGAATTGTCAAAAGTAGATGGGTAAAATATTTAGAAAAAAATGTGCTAAATCCAAGGCAATTTGGATTCAGACAAGGATGATCATGCGTCACCAATTTAATATGTTTCTATTCAAGGCTAATAGATATAATACAAGAAAGAGATGGATGGGCTGATTGTGCATTTCTAGACCTATAAATTTTTTTTTTACAAAATGCCACATAAGAAGTTGCTTTAGAAATTAGAAACCGAAGGAGGAATACATGGCAAAACTGCTTGAATGAATGGAAGACTTTTTGCAAGAAAGAAAAATGAGAGTAGTGATAAGAGACAAACACTCAAATTGGGATGAAGTAATAAATGGTGTTCCACAAGGAACAGTTTTGGCCCCAATAATGTTTGCTATACATATTAATGATATGGATGAAGAAATTGAAAGTTTTATGAGCTTCTTTGCAGGTGATGCAAAACTATTCAAAAAAGTGAACACGGAAGAAGATTGTGAGTCACTACAGAGTGATCTCAATAAAGTCTGGGAATTGAGTAGGAAGTGGGAGATGGAGTTCAATACTAAAAAGTGTAGTATAATGGAATTTGGAAAAAGCAAAAACAGAATAACAGGATCATATAAATTGGGAGAAGAAAGAATAAAAAAAGTAGAAAATGAGAAGGACCTGGGAGTCATTGTTATTAATAATATGTCACCTGAGAAACAAATAAATAAGATTTTTGGAGAAACTTACAATTTAATAAGAACAATCAAAGCGGCATTTACATACCTGGATGAAGAAATGGTGAAGAAAATACCAATCACTCTGATAAGACCAAGATTGGAATATGCAGCAACGATGTGGTCACCATGTACAAAAAAAAAAGTATAAAAAAAATTGAAAGAATACAAAGAGCAATTACAAAATTGGCACCAACACTCTCAAAACTATCATATGAAGAGAGACTAGCAAAACTTGAGCTACAGACACTAGAGCAAAGAAGAGAGAGGAAATTTGATAGCTATTTACAGAATCATGAAAGGCATAGAAACTATTCATAGAGAGGATCTAATAAAATGGGATGATAGAAATACAAGAGGACATGGAAAGAAAACCAAGAAAGACAGCTATAGAAGAGATCTGAAAAAGGACAGCTTTCCTCACAGAGTAATAGACAGCTGGATCAAGTTAGATGAGAAAGTAGTGTGTACAAAAACAATACATGAATTTAAAGATAGTCTAGATAAAATGAGATATGAAGACGGGACACCACGAACATAGCTCCCCTTCCCGTAAAATACAACTAGGTAAATACACACACATATATATATATATATATATATGCTGCAGTGACTTACCAACTAGGCTATCAAGAGAGATTAAAATTGAGCACAGTTTTTCTTATAGATTTGTATGCTCGAGTTACACATACATGATTTTTTTTTTCAACCCATCTCCACTATGATAGTACAATTGGAAGTATACAAACACAGGAAAGTATTTGTACAACAATGAATGGGTCCCAGTGATTATAGATACATTTTAACAACCACAATCCACTTTAATTCTAAGCCATCAAGGCCAACATGCAGAAATTGAAATGTACTGCTAAGGATTTGAACCCCAGCATCCTCATAACAAGCATATATATTTGTTTCTTTATGTAATGTTCCATTCCTGTGGCTAATTATTTTCATATTTTCACTTTATGTTGATTTACAGGGCACAAATATTCACGCAAATTAGTTATAACACATTTGAAGTGGCTGTTTTCACAGAATAACCATAACTCAACAAGCTACTTCAACTGAGCGCCTTGTATAGTATTAGATTGATAGGAGGAATGAATCACACCAATCATAGGTGCAGTGTGGGACAGGTTAGGATAGATTTTCTAGAAGTAATTTACTTCTTACAGAAGGATGTCAAAATATATTAACATTTTATATATTTATAGGATTCTGGTGGTATATTTGGAATGTTATTTGTATTTCTGCCAACCTTGATGTTATGGGAGGAAGGGGGGTCAAACATATAATGGAAAACAAGTCATTTGCTCTAGAAATACATATCAGATTACCATGAAACTCTCAAACGGTGATTTACGACGTCATTGATTAGTGTGTGTAGGGGTACTCTGCAAAACAATTAACAAATATTTTTTATTTCCAACTGTGTTATTATATCCTACATTATGTACCAATCTCTTTTTCTCATGTTTTGCACCTCTTTCCAGCATTCATTCGGTCATGCACTTAACTTGATTATTTCCTGATTAGTTTTTACTGTTGCAGTCCCAGGTGTTATTTATTTATTTTTTTTTTCTGCACAAACTCATAATTTTTTGTATTTGCTCAACCTTCTATTTCTTTCTTCTTCCATTAAGATTCTTATTTAATACGAGTTGTTTGTTATCTCCCACTACTGCATTCTGGTTAATGCACCACTGTATTTGTATACACTCATGTTACTACTATTACATGCTCACAAAAAGTTAGATGTCGAACTTATTATATATTTTCTTTCAGGTTGATGGGTAAATATCAATACCTTTTCTATGGAAAAGGTATTGGAAGATTCCATATATTCCTAGTATAACAAAGAGAATTGTGTGTGGCATCTGCGGCACTCATATCTTACAAGCCATCTTAGATATCACGCAATGACCCACATTGGAGAGAAACTTTTCCAAAGTGACCTGTGTGATGTGGCTTTCTCAGGAGAGATTGTTCTGGAACAACATGCATGCAAGGCCTCGCAGTGGAGAGAAGTCTTTCAAGTGTGACCTGTGTGATGTGGCTTTCTCAGGAGAGAAGATTGTTCTGGAACAACATGCATGCAAGGCCTCGCAGTGGAGAGAAGTCTTTCAAGTGTGACCTGTGTGATAAAATTTTCTCACATAAGTGTGATCTCAAACGACATATGGTGACCCACACTGGAAAGAAGCCTTTCCAATGTGACCTATGTGATGCAGATTTCTCACAAAAGGGTTCTCTCAAACGACACATTGTGACCCACACTACAGAGAAGCAGCCTTTCCAATGTGACCTGTGTGATACAACTTTCTCACAAAAGAGTTCTCTCAAACGACATATAGTGACCCATACAAGAGAGAAATATTTCAAGTGTGACCTGTGCGATGCAGCTCTCTCGACAAAGAATGCTTTCAAATATCACATGATGACCCACACTGAAGAGAAGCCTTTCAAGTGTGACCTGTGTGATGCAGCTTTCCCACAAAAGTGTGCTCTCAATCAACACATGATGACACACACTGGAGACAAGCCTTTCCAATGTGACCTGTGTGATGCAGCTTTCTCACGAAAGAGTACTCTCAAACAACACATGGTGACCCACACTTCAGAGAAACCTTTCAAATGTAGCCTGTGTGATGCAACTTTCTCAAGAAAGAGTAATCTCAAATATCACATGACAACACACACTGGAGAGAAGCCTTTCAAGTGTGATCTGTGTGATGCAGCTTTCTCAGGAAAAAGTGTTCTCAAACAACATGTGATGACCCACACTGGAGAGAAGCCTTTCAAGTGTGATCTGTGCAATGCAGCTTTCTCAGGAAAGAGTGCTCTCAAATACCATGTGATGACCCACACTGGAGAGAAGCCTTTCCAATGTGACCTGTGTGATGCAGCTTTCTCACAAAAGATTCATCTAAAAAATCACATGCTCACCCACACTGGAGAGAAGCCTTTCAAGTGCGACCTGTGTGATGCAGCTTTCTCACAAAAGATTTATCTCAAACATCATATGATGACCCACACTGGAGAGAAGCCTTTACAGTGTGACCTGTGTGAGGCAGCTTTCTCACAAAAGAGTAATCTCAAACAACACCTTGTGACCCACACTGGAGAGAAGCCTTTCAAGTGTGACCTGTGTGATGCAGCTTTCTCACAAAAGAGTAATCTTAATTATCACATGATGACCCACACTGGAGAGAAGCCTTTCAAATGTGACCTGTGTGATGCAGCTTTCTCAGGAAAGAGTAATCTCAAACAACACATGGTAACCCACACTGGAGAGAAGCATTTCAAGTGTGACCTGTGTGGTGCAACATTCTCACAAAATAGTACTCTCAAACGACATGTGGTGACCCACACTGGAGAGAAGCCTTTCAAATGTGACTTGTGTGATGCAGCTTTCTCACAAAAGAGTAATCTGAAACGACACGTGTTGACCCACATTTGAGAGAAGCCCTTCAAGTGTTACCTGTGCAATGCAGCTTTCTTGGAAAATTATTATAATAATTTTATTGTTATAATTAACAATAATAATTTTATTATTATTAATAATAATACCAGTAATAGTAATTATGCCAGACATCACGTGGTGATCCATACAGGAGAGAAGCCCTTTTTGCTTACTCATGAAGTACTCATATCAAATTTCACATAGTGCCTCATACACTGTTACAAAAGATTGATCTCGTGTATTGCGTAATGACCCACACTGTTTAGAGGCTTCTCCAGTGTGACCTGATTAATTAAACTTTTCTATATGATGATATGTTCAGCTATTACGCATTGATCCACTGTTATAGCAGTTGTGAAATTATTTAGTTATCTTGGATTGGCTTATTGTGTAATTGAATTTTTGCTTGTTCATAATCAAAGAGTCTTGAGACTTCTGTAAAGTACACGGATGTTCTTGTAATTACCAAAAACTGTTGAGAATATTAGAGAGTGGCATGTCGGATACGGTCCTGTTTACCTTAGCATTTTGCAAAGTTGTCTGGAATATGCACCATTGTTACTTGCAATTTGTGTTACTGTAAATATAACTAAGATAATCTACTCAGCAGTGTTTATTGGATCCCTGGAGATAGAGCATCCACAGTTTAATGAAGTTTTATCAGTAATGATATCAGATTGTATATGATGACTTGCTCATTATTGTTGGATGGGTTGGTTTTGTTGTTTTTTGTGCCAAGAAGTATTTGTTTGTGGTGTCTAACAATATTTTTGATAGTACTTTTTCTTAATTACCTACTGAAAGAGAATTTCATGGACATATCATTTGTGAAATATATCATGATGCCCCCATAATTTCTAATGCATTTGTTCCCTCTGTATAAATTGCAGTTGTTAAATGATTTTTATGCTTATCACATACAAGTATATTTGAGTCTTTGTTAGGGCAATATATATTAAAGCTTACTTGATGGTGAGCTTTTCCATGAAAAACAGTTTACTGTGATTATCATTATATATTTATCATGATCATTATTATTCTTTATTTTCTTATTCACTTATTGTTATTATTGTTATTGTTGTTGTTGTTATTACCCAGAAGGGGGAAAAAGCCATTGGCATATGTATGTATATATTAATTTTTTTATTTACTAATATCTTTTATTTTTTCTTTCTAAAGGCATATTGGCTCATATGTTTGCTTCTAGTGATGGAAGGTCTATAAGACCACCATTGTTGTTGTTGTTGTTGTCGTTCCCTAGACTGTCTGTCCGAGCAGTCCCGTCTCCCCAAGGAATGCCATAGCCGAAACTGGGTTTTCCCACAAATCCTTTATAGAGCGTATGTTGTGTTGTTTGCCTGCATGATTGTGTATAATGCAGTCTTCCATTATGTGTTGTATGGTATGGGGTGAAGTGTTACATCCTGGGCAGCTGTTCACAACGCGGTCATCCAGCCTCTTCTGTTAGGCTGTGGGCAGGTAGTGGCCAACTTGGATGTTTGTAATTGAACAGAGGCTACTCTGAGCTGGTTCTTGATCTGAGTGAGTTGCGGGTGGATATATATATATATATATATATATATATATATATATATATATATATTATATATATATACATATATATATATTTATATATGTGTGTGTGTGTATGCATTCTCTATGTAGGTCTTGAAATAGGGCTAAAAATTCTGATTTTTCTTTGGTGTTTTCTGTGCTGATATTATTTTATTTCTTTGTATGGACATGGTTTTCTAGTTTTTGGTTTGAATGAGGCTTTTTTTTTTCTTCTTCTTCTTTTTAGAGGTAGTTGTATATGGATGATGCTGTGATGCATGAGGTGGAATGGGTGAGGGAGTGTGTGAGAAAAAATTTGATGCAGCCTGAAGGGATTTCTCCCCGTCTTCTCCTTTTCTGCATGAGGGGATGGAGAGGGGGGTCACCAATTTAATGAAGTGGCCTTGCTGTGGATGTGCTGTGTCTTGTGACACTGCTTCTGACCCAGGGCAGTGGGCGAGATGCAGGGATGACCCACCATCCAGGAGGTGCCAAGATAAGAAGGAAGAAAGAGGGTGGAGGGGAGTGAAGTGTGATAGGGATGGAATAGGTGGGAGTGGTTTTTATGCCTTTTTTTTTTTTTTTTTTTTTTGGCTACCTCCCTTGTAAGGGGAAAAAAGCCTTTGGTATATGTATGTATGTATGCTAAGATGAAAGGAAATATACCTAAACCTTCTCTTATGCTATCATATCCCATCCTGTAGAAACCTTGGGAAAGAGTTCACATAGATACACTGGAGCTACCTATGTCTAAAAATGGATGTAAATATGTATTTGTTACTATTGATTATCTTTCAAGATTGTATTTTACAACCCATTCCAAATAAGAGAGCTGAAACAAGTGCTTCAGTAATCTGTGATCAGATAATCTGTAATTTCACTACTAAGATCTTAGTTTCAGACAATGGTACTGAATTTAATAAGATCTTGTAAGAATTATGTAGGTTATTCAAGATCAAGCAAACATTCTAGTAAATCATCCTCAGAACAATGGAGATGTAGAGAGGTTAAATAAGAAAATTATTACATGCCTTGGTATAGTTGGATTCCTTGTGTTAAATGTACCCTAAACAACCAAATTAATACAGCTACAGGAGAAATATTTTATTATTGACAATATTCTCCATGTGTATAATATGGAGGATTACATCTCAAATAGGATACATACATTTGAATCTATACATCAAAGAGTTAAATCCTTAACAAATTTTCACCATGGTACTCAGGTCCATGTAGAATAATTGACTTTGCAGGTGGAAATAAATACAAGATTTTCCATCTAGAAACTAGGGAAATATCAATTAAACATGTAGACGATTTATATAGAACTAGGATAGAATTTTATGATGATGATAAAAGTGACATTGAGGATTGTAAAACACAATGTATTAGTTTTCATGTAGAACCCTTAAGTCCAGAGGAGTGTCAGAAATATATTTATAGCATCATTTGTGAATTATGTATTAATCCAAATAATTTTTACAGATAAGATTAATTTTGCTGATATATATGGTGCATGTCTGAGATGGGAGACCTGAACTACTTGGGACCTTTTGTGTGTTAGATGTGCAACCTGAAGCCTTTGTCAGTCATGAAGAATTGGAGCCTTGCCAATATATAAGAACAAGGCCAATAAGTATTGAAAGATTTTTCTTGTGGTATTCTGTGAAGCATTGAGAATTTTTATGTAGCTTCACTAGCATGTGTCTTAGGCAAAAAGTTGAAGTCAGTTGAATATGCTATCTCAGTTTCTGACAAGTGTGAAACAATTGTGATATTGTGCATGGATACACCCCACTGTTGCTAACAATTTTAATACTGTGCATATAGTCATTGTAACATACCTCACAGATACACAACCCACCATTTTTGAAAATGTGAATGCATCCTCCATTATGATCTAAAAAGAAAAAAAGAATCTAATGTCTTATTTTAATTGTTGCTGCTTTTAATCAGATTTCACATTCAGAAGGAGGAAGACATAAAATACTATTTCACACTTTTTCCTGATTTTGTTATTGGAAATTATGACATTTTAAGACCATGGTATTACTGAGTTTTGCAAATCAATTTATTGGATCCAATTTGTAGGTGTTTTAAACATGCTTTTTTATTGGATCTTTTAACCCATTCAACTCCGATGACAAGATGTCTTGTCATTTGGTCAAATAAAACAAAAAATCATAAAACACCAAAATGTTTGATCAAACACCAGAAAAATATGACGTCAGTCCTCGCTTCGCTGCGAGCGAAGCGAGGACTGACGTCATATTTTTCTGGTGTTTGATCAAACATTTTGGTGTTTTATGATTTTTTGTTTTATTTGACCAAATGACAAGACATCTTGTCATCGGAGTTGAATGGGTTAAGGGTCAGTATATATTTAGTGTTGCAGACATTTTGTAGACATTTTGTAGAGATTACTTATTTCTTTTTTATGTATAGCAAATATTTTGGTTTACTATTAGGTTCATGACAACATCCATTGAAGGGGATTTCTTTCAATCTTTTTTTGCCAGTTTATGCAGAAATAGTTTTAATAGCTCCTTGTATGAAATATTTTTATCAAATTTGTAATTCCAGAATATTGCTGTGGATGCCAAGTCCTGTAAGAGAGTAATAGAAAATGGTTGGCCGCAATGACCAAGTGGTAGCTGCTGCCAAGCCCTGTAAGAGACTCATAGATAGATGAGGCTCATAGATAAAGGTAGACAAGTGAGGTAGATGGAGGAGTAGTTGGTGAGGATTTCATTTTTATGAGTTGGGTGCTTGGTAAACAGCAGTTTGTAGGCTAGAAGTTGCACAAGCTCACTCTCTGCATATTTACAAATAGTTGCCGGGGACCCAATTTCATTGCTGTATAATGTTCATGTTTCTGCTGATGTAACAATATGTAAACTAAGTCAGTGTGCAGTGAATTCAAGATTGTTTGAGTAAGTATTGTATTGCAAAGTTGTAATGGTGGATCTGATTGGAGAAAGGGTGGAGGAGAAAATTGAATTGCTTCACAATTGTAAGATTATAACCCTAGGGGAGGTTCTTAGATATAAAGTTAAAGATCATTGGACTAAAGACATCATGACGTCATTTCAGAACTGACATAAGACCTAAATTAAGTGTTCTCAAGGGGAGTCCCTTGGTGTAACTTGTAGAATCAAGTGTAGTAATATTTGGGAGAAAAAGAAAGAAAAAATAAGCTCCTTTTAATTTCCCGTATACAGAAAAATAGTGAACTGAAAAGGAGAAGCCTGACAGTGCAAAATACAATTACTAAGTGAACTCAGTCAGAAATTGACTAAGTTGAATGATTGGAGGCACAGGGCCTACTGAATAAAAGAAGGGTAAGTAATAAATAGCTGTAATGAAAGACATTGGAGAAAGAAGAAAGTGAGAGTAGTACTAAACAAAATTAGAGGACGGAAGAAAGACAGCAACAGAATGGTTACAGATGTCACAATGATAGTTACAATGTTATTTACCTTGACTTTAGCAAAGTGTTCTACAAAGTGCCCCACCAGAGACTACTAAATAAAATTAAAGCCCATGGCATAAGAGAAAAGGTGTTAGAATGGATTAGAACATGGATTAGTGACAGAAAACAGCGGGTCACCATAAATGGTGTAAAATCCAAATGGGGGAGTGTTTCTAGTGGTTCCCCAGGGCTCAGTTTTGGATCCCTTATAGTTCATTATTTACATTAATGACTTGGACAATGCGATTAATAGTGATGTTAGTAAGTTTACAGATGACATTAAAATAAGATGCCTAATTAGGTCAGGAGACTACGCTGAGATTCTACAGGTGAAATGGCAAATGGACTTCAACATCTCAAAGTGCAGTGTGTTAAACATAGGGCCATACAATCCTGAAAACAGATATAGCTTAGATAACACTTTTTAGAGAAAACTGAGTGTGAGGGAGACTTGGGAATTCTAGTGAGTCCTGATCAATCCAGGAAACAGTACACAGCAGGAATAAAGCTAACATAGCATTATGTTTCATTGCTAAGACAGTTACGAATAGAAGTGCAGAGGTAATTATCAAACTCTAGCATTAGACCCATCCTTGATTATGCAGTACAGCTTTGGTCCTAGTCTTATAGAATGGACATCAGTTTACTAGAATCTGTACCCAGGAGAATGGCCAACATGATACATGGGCTCAGAAATTTACCTTACAAAGAGAGACTTGGGCACCTTAACCTACACTCTCTGGAAAGACACTTGGTACAGGGTGATCTAATATAAGTGTTCAAGTGGATCAAAGGCTTTTAACAAGGGTGATGCAAACATATAAAGACAAAAGGGCAGGACTCACAGTAATGGATTTAAACTGGACAAATTTAGATTTAAGAAGGAAATAGGAAAGAATTGGTTCACTAAAAGGGTGACCAACGAATGGAATATACTTAGTAACCATGTAGTGATCGCTGAAACTATCAGTTGTTTTAAGAAGCAGACAACTTTATGGATAGGAATGATAGGTGGTAATTCTTATGTTCTTACACTTGTAGAAGAATGTTGGTAGGTAGCTTGGCCGAAAATATAAGGCACTGTCATGAGAATGTAGGTCTATATGTATGTGGGTTGTTGTGCTATAGTATGATCTGCCAGCCATAATGCAAGATCTTGGTATAATCACAACACGCAAATTAGCAATGACTATGTTTCTGAATTTAAATCCCTATCATCTGGTGAGCGACAGAGGGCACACTATATTATTTCTTCCTCTAGTGTCATTAAGCTATGTTTATCATAGTGTATTAGGTGTAAGGATGCCTGGCATGGTCAATCGGAATATTCCAGATATAGCGTCATTCTCCATAACCTAACCAAAATGTATTCTTATGTTGTTTTTGTTATTTAAAAGTAAGATTGCCACAGACACAAATCAGCTTTCATGAAGGAATGATTGTACTTTATTTTAACCCATTCAACTCCGATGACAAGATGTCTTGTCATTTGGTCAAATAAAACAAAAAATCATAAAACACCAAAATGTTTGATCAAACACCAGAAAAATATGACGCCAGTCCTCGCTTCGCTCGCAGCGAAGCGAGGACTGGCGTCATATTTTTCTGGTGTTTGATCAAACATTTTGGTGTTTTATGATTTTTTGTTTTATTTGACCAAATGACAAGACATCTTGTCATCGGAGTTGAATGGGTTAAATGACTGTGTTGACTGAATGTAGGATATGTACGATATGTAGAACGCAATACAATAAAGTCTATTGTACACTGAATAACTTAACAATCTACTCCCACCATGCTCCTGGTTTTAATAGTTGATAGAAATGGAGGTGGGGGGGTTAGTTTAACCTAGCTTAGGTATAGGTAGGGATGGATAAGGTTAGGTTGATTTTTTTTTTTTTTTTCTATATGATGATAGACATGAGCATTTTAGATTTATTTGTGATCTTCTGGTACTATTTCTGCAAAACTCCATTCATTTACTCCCCAATCCTGTATGTGTAGGGGTTGGGGTGGGGAGGTAAAGGTGTTCCCAAATAAATGGAAACCAGTAAAGGGTTTGCAAGAATCTATGATTATTTGGTGGTTGTACACCTCTCCAAAATTTTTTACTAAGATTTATTCTTTCCAGTTACCTGTACTATTGTGTCATTCATCATAATATATTATCATTATTATTGTTATTATTATTATTTTTATAGATTTATATGGTTATATTTAAATGAGTGCATAGAGGGTTTAGCGAGAAATGTCAATGTAGTGGTCTTGGAAGATCTTAATGCTTGGGTAGGAAATGAACCAAAAGACAGACAGAGTGGTTGGGATGTGTGTAGTTCCAGGGAGAAAATTTATTAGAGATATGATGATGTGTCTAGAGAGTTGATGATAGCAAATATAGTGTTTATTAAGTAAGTCAAGCATAAGCACACATGGGAGGGGGTGGTGGATAGAAGGGTGGTCGATAGGGCCTAACCCCTTGAATACAATGACGCCTACGTAGGCGTCATGAGACGCAAGGGAGTATACGAGGATGCCCGTGTCGGCTTCCTGATTATATTTAGTTTGTAGTTGTAGCCGAGTGATCCTATTATTTCATGAACAGATTTGATCCCTTTTTCAGTGGTTACAAACATTCTGGGTGAGAGAGAACAAGTACAACAGCTGTAATTTTATATTTCATAATGCGCATATTGTGATGCCTCAATATACGTCAGGCAACTAATGTGCAGGCAAAAATTATTTGACTCGTATTGAAGAGGTTGAACCACTTCAGTTCAATGATGCCTAGGGAGGCATCATGAGAAGAGAGTGGTTACATGAGGATGCTGTGTACATTTTTTTTTTTTTTTGTAGCTGTACCCCTGTATTCTGTGAACTTTTTTGATAACATTTGCTGTGTTTATTATTACTCAGAGTAAAAGAAAACAAGTAATACAGCAATGACTTTATATTTTATAATGGGAGTAGTGTAATGAATTGTACATATGGCAGCTGATGCTGTCCATGAAAATTTGACTTGTACTGAAGTGGTTAATGAGTTATATAATGATAACCAGGAGAAGAGTAGGAAGAGTTTTAGATGTACATGTTCTAACGGGAGAGAGTGGGGGAATATCAGATAATTTTTTGGTGGAAGGTAAGATGATAATAGAGGATAGATGGAGAAAGAGGAAAAGGGCAGAATATAAAAAAGTGCTCAGAGTAAACTGCTTAGATGAGAAAAAAAAAGAAGGAGTGCAAGAGTAGGAGGGAGTGAAGAATAAAATAGAACTGGGAGTGGAGGAGAAACGAAGAGAGCTGGGAGAAACTACGAAATCATGCTGAAGAATTGTGCCAGACTGTAGGGATTCGCAGACAACTTGCACGTCAGAGGCAAAGGGCAGCCCCACGATACTTGGATGAGTTTGTCATAACATCCGGCATAGGACAAGATGATGATTCGAATGACTCCGATATTACCAAGAGACGGATCTACTACTCCGTGATAGACAAGTTTCTCAGTGAGTTGAGAAGGTTTTCCGGCGATGCATGTCAGGTACTTATTGGAGTATCTGCCCTCAACCCCAATCATCCAACCTTTTTGAACAAGGAAAACCTATCAGGAATGGTTGCATATTACGGGGTGGAGGACAAAGATCTATCCGTAGAGCTGCACCAACTAAGAAGGTTGATTGCTAGAAAGCAGGAGCAGGGAATGGAAGTGGACACACCTATGCAACTTGCCATCATGCTCCAACCGTACAAAGATGCCTTCATATATTTGTATAAACTAGTGCGTATTAATGTTACTCTTCCAGTTCACTCACCATCATGTGAAAGAAGCTTTTTGTGCCTATAGCAACTGAGAACCTATTTGTGTAACAGTAGCGGTGACAAACGTACCAGTAATCTTGGAGTATTAAACATCATTTCCCAAAGAGCAAAGATGTTAGACAGGGATATGATTATCGATGCATTTGCTGCCAGCCATAGGAATATGCGTATCATTTTAAAGTAGGTGGAATGATGTATTTCCTGAGATATATCATCGTGAGTTTCTCTTCTTTTTTTTAACTCTATCTGTTTATGGTTGAAATCCATGAAATGTCAAAACATCAAGGATTTACTGGCTTTTTCATATGAAGGACACTGAAGAAAACATGTATTTCTATCTGTTTTTAAAACTTTTTTTAAGGAACAACTTGCAATTAAGTTTAGCAAGAGGATTGCATTTTTGTTATTGAAATATGTAAATAGTTTCTAGGGAAGTGCTTATGTTTCAAAAGTGTTTGTTCAGTTATATATGAATTTCATTTTCATTTATATAAATGTTTTACAAACCTTAAAACCTTTTTGTTTTTGTTTTTATTTCAATTTTTGTTTATTCGACAATTGAAGCCTACTTCAAGCAATGTTTCATGAAGCAATTTACACAGACGTACATGCTACATGGGTTAAAAGAGTGATTAGATGCCAGGGCCCACAATATTATATAAGAAGCTTTGAATTTCCACATTGGCCCTGAATTTCCTATGGCATGTACTGCATGATGAATTGGTCACGGTAAAATTATACACTTGATTTCCTTCCTTACCCAATTTGATGATTGACAGCCAATAATACCCCATTCATAGACATTTAATCCAGCTCAAGAAACCCTAGTCACAACATGCAGAGCATGTAGAGGGGGTTTTGATTACAATCCTGCCCAAAGTACCGTGTAATTTTGTGCAACCTAAGTGGAATAGCAACTCAGTGAAGTGTTAATAATAGGCTTCCAGCAGTGGGTTTGGAAACTCGATATACCTCACTAGAACAATAGATAAGTGAGGTTAGAAAATCAACTTTTTTACCGGGATCAAAACAACATGGTATGCCTCCCATGTTCAGATGTTCGTGAATGATCATCATCCGAGTTTATTTTCTGAGACCCCCCCCCCCATCAACATGTTGAGTCCCTCCTCAGCCCCCAACAAAAAAAATCCTAGCAGAGCTCCCGTCAGGGTGGTGCCTCTGGACCCCACCAAGGACCCAAGGCCGGGCCCTTTGACCCCATGGCGGACCTTGGACTACACCTTTCGGATTGCCGCTAACGCAGAAATTATAGTACCATAAGCCACCCCAAAAATTTGCTCAGCCCCCCCTTAGCCTCCCCAACTAAAAATTCCTGGCGCCGCTGCTGCAAATTATAATGTGGATTTCAAAGACTGCATTTCCAAGGTTTAACCTTAGTATTCTAAACGCCTAACTGTTTGGTGAAATCTCAAGGAGCATGAGGTCCAATTAAAGATCTATTTAATTATTGCCCATCATTACATACAAATGGTTACACAATAATAATACCAAACAATAGAAAGCGATAGAAACACACAGAGATCAAGGATACATTAGAAATGTATATATATATAGATTACGTAAACACAATGTGTTATACTGGTCATTCGCAACGATGTTAAAACATGTAGGAACCACAAAAGAGTGCTACTTCGCTATGCGATCTACAGTCAATTAATGTGCAGTATAATGTAAAGAAATCAATGACGGAGTAGCCATTGCTGTAAGATGTAGGCTTGAAGCATAGAATAGTACCGGACTTGGAAGATTCAATCCCAACCATACATATAGAAACAAACAGAGGTCCCTTTAAGTATAAGAAAAAGGAAACTAAAACACATAGGCCCAGATTTCCCAATTTACATCTGACAGATTCCTTGAAGATGTCTCAAACAGACGAAAACGGTCGGTCACCATTCATCTAATTTTCCGTTGTAGAAATGTTACACATTACAGATAGCCTATCTGTAATGTGTGACATATATATGCATAGCCTATCTGAGATAGGCTATGCAATGAATCAGGGCGTGGCCAGGCGACAATAGTATTCCCAAAGTATATAAACCAGGGGTTCTCAAAGTGGTCGATGGGGTCGATCGGAACATCCAAGGGGTCAATGAATAGCCAAGGGGCCGAAAGGGGGTCGATGAATAATCAGGGGGTCGGTGAATGTTTACTGCTGGAGTAGAAGAGACCATTTGAAAATAATTTCAAACTACAAAATTACACTGTATTAGTGATTATGCTAATAATCAGGGGGTCGGTAAATGTTTACTGCTGGAGTAGAAGAGACCATTTAAAAATAATTTCAAACTACAAAATTACACTGTATTAATGATTATGCTAATAAAGTTTTCTAGTTAAAACCAATCATTGCTTTAACACCGATAATATAGAAATACTTTATAATAGGTTACAATACATTATTGTAGTGGAATTTATATGTATATATATATATATATATATATATATTCGACGCACCTAAGTTATATCACATTTGACCTTTGTCACACTCCAAACTTCATCATAGTTCTTAACTCTTAAACTTTTCTTCGCATTCATTCTTATCCTCTACCCACGTTGATTTTTTCTGTCATATTTGAGATGGTGCCAATATGAATGGATCGTATTTATATGGAAAACCAGATATAACTAATATTAATGACTAATGAGACTGAGTAATTTCTTAAAGACGCAATAGATGATGAAATCAATTCAAACTAATTAAATAAAAGCAATTGAAGTTTCAATTTTACAGCCTTCGTTGTCCGTGCAAGTTTGGTATGTAGTGTTTATAAGCAAGATGCATATTTTGGGCGAAATTGCGTTCTTGGCAACTATAAACTTCAATCAGTTTGATTGGAAACACTTTGAGGAATTTCATGGTTGTTATTCATGCAGTTTCAGTTTGGTTGGTAGTGGGTTTGTTTGTGATTTTGTACATGCTGAGGTTTTTCAACTTGCTGTTTCAATCTTGTAAATCGTTTTCCCCACATGGAGATGATTTCACTTCATGTATCTGTTTTTATATTGTGGTGCTGCTATTGATATATGGGTATTTTATGCATAATTATACAAAAAAATGTATATGTACTTTCCACTGTTCTTGTTTCGTTGTGAGGCACATGTTTTTCTTAGTTTCACAGTTCCACTAATAACTATACAGGCTCTTGTTTCCTAAGGATGTTTTCTATTCGTTTAGTGGTTGTTGTTCGCAGCACATTAGCGCAGGGGGACCCGCTCGGTTTCAAGTCCGATATTACCAATATAGGGCCTATAGTACTTAAAGAAAAATTCGTCCCACCCCCATTTTTAATCATGTGCTCTATTTTCCTGTATAGGTCATGGATCGCTTCCTAATTCCTCACAAGAGGCAACAAGTTCATGACGACGATCAAGAACCATGTAATTCTAGTTCTACTGAAAATCCGGAGTTGGAAGAAAAGGTGGATGATGACAGTACCCAGAAAAACACAAGACGTCCCCCAGGGCCAAACAACATCAGTCGCCAGATACTGGGCCTGATTTGAAGAAATATCCTTCACACATGCAAGGTGGTCAGACAAAATCATTCAATAAAAGATGGCACCAACAATATTCTTGGCTTGAATATTCCGTGGTCAAAGATGCAGCTTACTGTTCTGCGTGTCGTCATTTTACAACTTCCCATCTTGGTGGAGCTGATAAATCATTCACCCACAATGGATTCAAGAATTGGAAGAAGGCGACCATGTCTCTGAAGGCTCATGATACTTCAGCTTGTCATAAATTTGCGATGCAAGCTTAGGGAGAATTCAAATTGCAGAAAGTTACAGGGGCAACAATTTATCAAGCCATTGATGCCGGGCATGCCAAGACAGTGGTGGATAATCGGCGATACATTAAAGCAGTTATTGATGTACTTCTCTATACAGCATGTCAAAATGTTGCCCAGAGAGGGCACAAAGAAGAGGATGAATCCGACAATCGAGGAAACTTTTTGGAATTACTTAATGTGCTAGCCAAATATGATCATACAGTTGCAAAAAAAAAGTTAACGGTCCGGGGAATGCAAAATATACTCACCACGATATACAGAATGAATTATTTGAAATAATGGCAGGTATGATCAGAAAGGAGATAAGTGATGATGTGAGACAAGCAGTGCACTTTGCCATCATGGTGGACGAAACGAAGGATATAGCGAAGAAGGAGCAGATCTCTATTGCTGTGAGGTATCTCCATGATCAGGAACTTCATGAAGAATTCTTGGATTTCACACCAGCTGAAGGCCTTGATGCAGAATCATTACTCCACAAGATAAAAGAAACGTTAGCCAAATGTAAAATTGACCACAATACCTGTCTCGGTCAGTGCTATGATGGAGCGGTAGTTATGTCGGGTTGAACCAATGGGGTCCAAGAAAGATTCAAAAGAGATGTTTCACAGGCTGTATACATCCACTGCTATGCTCATAGGCTAAACCTCGTTTTAGTTGACTGTGTAAACAATATAAGGTCAATCTCTGAGTTTTTCGTCACAATCCAATCACTGTACAATTTTTTTTCTCCTCGTCGGTGGTGTATCAGGAATTTCTAAAATTCCAAAAGGAGCTGAACCCAGAAAGACCACATATGGAACTCAAACGGTTATCGGACACCAGATGGGCATGCCAACACTCAGCCTCCCAAGCTGTTAAGAGGACCTTGCCTGCCATCGTTGCAACCCTAAAACATCTAATGGAAGGGGGAAATGTGGACAGGGCCAGTGGAGCAAGGTCACTCACTGCCCTTCTGGATCACCATTTTTGACGAACCTGGTGTTCATGGAGAGTTTGCTGCATTTGACGAAAACCTTGTCAGATCAACTCCAGTCCCCCGATCTCCAGCTTGCCTCGGCAGTTGATTTGGTTGAAGCAGTGATGTCTAGTCTCACAGAGATGAGAAACGAAGAGAGCTGGGAGCAACTACGAAATCATGCTAAAGAAGTGTGCCAGACTGTAGGGATTCGCAGACAACTTGCACGTCAGAGGCAAAGGGCAGCCCCACGATACTTGGATGAGTTTGTCATAACATCCGGCATAGGACAAGATGATGATTCGAATGACTCCAATGTTACCAAGAGACGGATTTACTACTCCGTGATAGACAAGTTTCTCAGCGAGTTGAGAAGAAGGTTTTCCGGCGATGCATGTCAGGTACTTATTGGAGTATCTACCCTCAACCCCAATCATCCAACCTTTTTGAACGAGGAAAACCTATCAGGAATGGCTGCAAATGGTGGAGGACAAAGATCTATCCGTAGAGCTGCACCAACTAAGAAGGTTGATTGCTAGAAAGCAGGAGCAGGGAATGGAAGTGGACACACCTATGCAACTTGCCATCATGCTCCAACCGTACAAAGATGCATTCATAGATTTGTATAAGCTAGTGCGTATTAATGTTACTCTTCCTGTTCACTCAACATCATGTGAAAGAAGCTTTTCGTGCCTAAAGCAACTGAAAACCTATTTGTGTAACAGTAGCGGTGACAAACGTACCAGTAATCTTGGAGTATTAAACATCATTTCCCAAAGAGCAAAGATGTTAGACAGGGATATGATTATCAAAGCATTTGCTGCCAAACATAGGAATAGGAGTATCATTTTAAAGTAGGTGGAACGATGTATTTCCTGAGATATATCATCGTGAGTTTCTCTTTTTTTTTAACTCTATCTGTTTATGGTTGAAATCCATGAAATGTCAAAACATCAAGGATTTACTGGCTTTTTCATATGAAGGACACTGAATGAAGAAAACATGTATTTCTATCTGTTTTTAAAACTATTCTTAAGGAACAACTTGCAATTAAGTTTAGCAAGAGGATTACATTTTTGTTATTGAAATATGTAAATAATTTCTAGGGAAGTGCTTATGTTTCAAAAGTGTTTGTTCAGCTATATATGAATTTCATTTTCATTCATATAAATGTTTTACAAACCTTAAAACCTTTTTGTTTTTGTTTTTATTTCAATTTTGTTTATTCGACAATTGAAGAAATGTAGCCTACTTCAAGTAATGTTTCATGAAGCAATTTACACAGACGTATATGCCAAATGGGTTAAAAGGGTGATTAGATGCCAGGGCCCACAATACTATATAAGAAGCTTTTGAATTTCCACATTGGCCCTGAATTTCCTATGGCATGTACTGCATGATGAATTGGTCACGGTAAAAATATACGCTTGATTTCCTTCCTTACCCAATTACCCAATTTGATGATTGACAGCCAATAATACCCCATTCATAGACATTTAATCCAGCTCAAGAAACCCTAGTCACAGCATGCAGAGCATGCAGAGGGGGTTTTGATTACAATCCTGCCCAAAGTACCGTGTAATTTTTTGCAACCTAAATGGAATAGCAGTTCGGTGAAGTGATAATAATAGACCTCCAGCAGTGAGTTTGGAAACTAGATATACTTCGTTCGAACAATAGATAAGTGAGGTTAGAAAATAATTTTTTTTTTACCGGGATTAAAAAAGCATGATATGCCTCCCATGTTCAGATGTTCGTGAATGATTATCATCTGAGTTTATTTTCTGAGACCCCCCCCCCCCTCGTCAACATGTTGAGTCCCTCCTCAGCCCCCAACAAAAAATCCTAGCAGAGCTCCCGTCAGGGTGGTGCCTCTGGACCCCACCAAGGACCCAAGGCCGGGCCCTTTGACCCCGTGGCGGACCTTGGACTACACCTTTCGGATTGCCGCTAACGCGGAAATTATAGTACTATAAGCCACCCCAAATATTTACTCAGCCCCCCCTTAGCTTCCCCAACTAAAAATTCTGGCGCCGCCGCTGACACCATCTCAAATATGACAGAAAAGATTAAGAAGAGTTAAGAACTATGATGAAGTTTTGAGTGTGACAGAGGTCAAATGTAATATAACTTGGGTGCTTCGAATATATATATATATAATATAATATAATATATATATATATATGTATGAGAGAAATACGCTAATGGCAGCGACATCAAACCGATCATTTTTATGACAGTTGCATGCGGGGCTCGAACCCGCTGTACTCGGCTATCCGTAAATTACCTGTACGGCGCCCTAGACCACTACACCACAGAGACTATAAAATCCTTGAAACCTGGAATCGAACTGATTCCCGAGGGAAGGAAGATCACTTATTGCGGCGATCCGAATTCCTGTATTACTCAAGGACCAGCCCACCAGTGGTGTGGGGTAAGGACCGGGACGAACCCCTTCCACGCTTATCGCCATTGTAACTATGAGAGAAATACGCTAATGGCAGCGACATCATAAAAATGATCGGTTTGATGTCGCTGCCATTAGCGTATTTCTCTCATAGTTACAATGGCGATAAGCGTGAAAGGGGTTCGTCCCGGTCCTTACGCCACACCACTGGTGGGCTGGTCCTTGAGTAATACAGGAATTCGGATCGCCGTAATAAGTGATCTTCCTTCCCTCGGGAATCAGTTCGATTCCAGGTTTCAAGGATTTTATAGTCTCTGTGGTGTAGTGGTCTAGGGCGCCGTACAGGTAATTTACGGATAGCCGAGTACAGCGGGTTCGAGCCCCGCATGCAACTGTCATAAAAATTATATATATATATATATATATATATATATATATATATATTAGTATATTAGTATATTTTGGCAGTCAATTTTCTTGTAGACATGTCTGTACATATATATATATGTACAGACTATTATGGGAAAGGTGGAGGGGGAAGCACGGGTCTTTATCTGAATAACGAGTTTATTTCTGACTAGTTTCGCTTACAATAGCTTATAATAATGTATTGTAAACTATTATAAAGTATTTTTATGTTATCGGTATTAAAGCAATGATTTTTATTAACTAAAAATGTTTATTAGCATAATCATTAATACAGTGTAATTTTGTAGTTTGAAGTTATCTTTAAATGGTCTCTTCTACTCCAGCAGTAAACATTCACCGACCCCCTGATTATTCATCAACCCCCTGGCTATTCATTGACACCTTGGATGTTCCGATCGACCACTTTGAGAACCCCTGGGAATACTATTGTCGCCTGACCACGCCCTGATTCGTTGTGAGGTAGTTACTAGTTACGAGAAAGGGACACATGATCCTAACTAACCTAATTAAAACTAGCCTAGACGAGAAATAGCAAATGCTCAAGTGGGGGTTGGTGTGTAACGCAGCGGACCCTCCAACCAAAACAATGAGAAATACGATCAAATGGTAATACATAAGTAAAATGTATCAATCATAATCACAAAGAACAAGGGTACAAAATATAATGTGGTGAATTGGTTGAATTAATTAAGAAATTGAGGTATTTAATTTATAACATTATAATGCCTGTGATGACTTTGATCACGAGTCAATAAACTCTCACAACGGTTGTTGGGGAGAGGGGGGAACACAAATACCAAGAAGTAGTTACTGGAGGCCTTAAGACTTCCATCACTTCCATAGAGCAAAGAAAAAGTAATTAATAGCCGACGGGGCTGAAGACGACGGAAAATGGGAAGCACTAGGCAGTGTGTCACAATGCCAAACTTGTGACATTAGGTTGTTTGTTCTCTGAAGAGTAAACATTAATATAACATTCTTTCAGCTCTCTAATTATACTATACGAATGCATGTTGTATGTAACATACACAACGCGCTTGAAAAATCGTCTTCATTGAAAAATATAGTTGACAAATAAATACGTCTCATTATATTTTGTATATTTTGTAAAATATTATATTTCCTCTCCTCATTATACATATTTAATGCAGGACAAAATTGTCGACAATATTAAGCAATAAATTATTTTGAGAATTTCAAATAGCTACTTGTGCAGTTAGTAATATACTTCTTTTGTTTGCAATCTTCTTAGAGAACTGCCACTTCGCCTTCCTCGGAACGAGAATCCAATATCTGAAATCCACTCTACAAGTAACATAGTATTAATTGGATACAAACAAGTGGCAAGCACAACCGTCGTGTAGGTAACAAATAAGTGTTATTATGGACACTCGTCAATCTTGTACATGTTATTATTATTGTGTGGTAATGAGGCATTGTAACAGTTACAATGCCTCATTTAAAGTTAAAGGGTACACTCATGTCTACGCAAAAACAATGATTGCTTTTGCGTGGACATGAGTGCACCCTTTAATTTTTTTTCGACTTTGCTTTTGGTTAGTGTAGTCGTAGGATAAAGAATATATATTGATGTATCATAATTTACAAAATTAATATTTAATTTTTTAATGCTATATCACGAAGGTGTGCACTTCTAAAAAAAAAAATACCAGGTTCATTAGTTGATGTTGTCTGGGTTTATATCAGTTCCAACCAGTTTTCACGACAATTTATTAGTAGTTCATTTTAAGGGCCCGAATAACAATAACTCAACAAGCTATTCCCACCGTGTGCCTTATTTTAGTTGTTGATGAAGCTGAGGTGGGGTGTGAGGGGTGAGTGTAACCTAACCTAGGTATATGTTACTTATGTAGGGATTATTATTATTATTATTATTATTTATTTATTTTTTTTTTTTTTTTTTTCAGGCCTGTGTGTAGGAAAGGGGAAGTGTTCCCAGACAAATAAGTCAGTAAAAGGTTAGCAAGGATCACACAAATGTTGATATCTGACATCATTGATCGTTGGGCGGGTGTAGACCTCTGGAAAAATATGACCAAGATTTCTCTCTTATTATTATTGTTATTGTATCCTTCATCATCTAATTTTATCATCATTATCATCAAACTTGGGTGTGAGTGTGGCAGGGAGGAGTGGAGTCCAAATGCCCCCGGGTTAAAACATTCTCAGTGTGGTAGTACCAAAATGTCCCCAGGTCAAGTACCAAAACGTCCCCGTTCTGCAACGCATTTGTCTGTTCACAATGAAAATAATTGATAAACCATATCTAATCTATAATTAAGGAGACTACAACCGTGAATGAATGACCAAGTGTCTTCAATGTTGTGTACACATACAAAGTCATGTACATACTCTGTACCGTTTGAGATCAGGCATGTAATATCTCATTAGCGGTCTCACAAATTACCGACCGGTATTGACCAGGGGGCATTTTGACCCAAGGACGTTGTGACCTGGGGACGTTTTGACCGGTAAGCGGAGGTAGAATGTAGATTGAAAGAAGTAAGTGACTTCTTAATTCTCTGTTAATTTTCACTTTACCAGCCTCTGGTTTTTTTCTAGTCTCTCTGTCATATCATTTTAATATTTTTTCAATCATCCATTTTCTTCGTCTTCTTTTAAGCTTCTTTGGTGCAAATTGCTTGTTCTCTAAACTTGCTGTACTCTGGTTAATGCCTCTATATATTTGTATATTTTCATCATACTTCTAAAATATTAGCAAGTAATATACTTTGTATCAGAATGTCCTTGAAATAGTATAGTACCCCATAACCTAGAAACTTAAATATTGTGTTGATTTATGTGTAAGACTACAAGGCACATAGATTCACACAAGTTACTTAGAACTCTTTTGTACTGGATGTTTTTACTGAATAAGAATAATCCCAATTGTTCGCCTCATTGTAGTATTTGATGGAAGGGAGCGGTGAATCCAACATATCCTAAGTGTAGGTAGAGACAGGTTAGGATACATTGATTATAAGTAATTTACTTCTCACACAGAGGTATGAAAAAATCAACAATTTGTATTTTTATCTATAAGCTTCTGGTGGTACATCATACATATACCAAAGGCTTTTTCCCCCTTACATGGGGGGTAGCCAAAAAGAAAAATGCATAGAAACCACTCCCACCCATTCCATTTCCTATATATTCCACTCCCCTCCACCCTCCCTCTCATCTTGGCACCTCCCGGATGACGGGTCATCCCTGCATCCTGTCCACTGCCCTGGGTCAGAAGCAGTGTCGCAAGACACAGCACATCCACAGCAAGGCCCCTTCATAAATTCAGCATCCCCCCTCTCCATCCCCTCATGCAGAAAAGGAGAAGACAGGGCTGCTTCAAAATTCTTCTCCCTCACCCCACATCCCCCAACTACTCCCCCTCATGCATCACAGCATCATCCATACACAACCCTTCTCCATTCACCCCTATCTTCTGTCTCTCCCGTCCTTCCTCCACAGACATTCCTCTCTTTCCTGATGCCCCTTTCACCCCATCCATCCATCTCATCCTAGGACACCCTTTCATATTCATTCATTCCACCTCTGCCTTCCACACTTTTTTTTTACTAATCTTTCTTCACTCATTCTTGCTATGTGTCGAAACCATCCTAATACTGTTTCATCAACCCTATCTCCCAGCTCCCTTTCCACCCCTGTTCTCCTCCTCACCTCATTTCTCACTCTAGCCTAGTAAACCCTATCATACTTCTCAGACACATTCAAACTCCTTCTCTCTTCCTCTCTCATGTTCCATGTTTCTGCCCTGTACAGTGCTGTTAGCACAATCACTCCTTCATATAACCTCCTCTTAGCATCCATTCCCAGATGTCTATTTCTCATTACACTTTTCAATCCACCAAGGCATTTACTTGCTTCTCTCAATCTACATTCTACCTCCACCCCCACTCCTCCCTTTCCTGCCACATTTGCACCCAAGTATCTAAAACTACCCACTTCTTCCAGTCTCTAACCCTTAATGCTCACTTCCAGCCTGCTGTCACTCACCCCTTGTACATCTCATCACCTTACTTTTGCCCACATTTATCTTCCGCTTCCTTCTTTTACACACCTTCTCAAACTCTGTCACTAACTTCCTCAATCCCTCTGATCTTGCCATAAGCGCAGTGTCGTCAGCAAACAGCAACTGGCTCACCTCCCACTTTTCTCCATTTTCTTTAATCATCTCCAACCCCTGACCCACTACCCTTGCATTTGCCTCTCGCACCACCCCATCCATGTAAAGATTGAACAGTCAGGGCCACATAACACATCCCTGACAAAGTCCCACCTATACCTCAAACCATTCACTCTCTCAATTTCTAATCTTAACACAAGCTCTACTACTCTCATAAAAACTCTTGACTGCTCTTAACAGCTTTCCTCCTATCCCATATATCTGCAGTACCTCCCACAGTGCCTTCCTGTCTACCCTGTCATAAGACTTTTCCAGATCCATAAAAGCGCAAAAAACATCCTTACCTTTTCCTATTGTTTTCCTACATATATGTCTTACCACAAAAATCTGATCTACACATCCCCTACCTGTCCTAAACCCACACTGTTCCTGTCCAATTAATCCCTCTGTTCCTCTCCTAATCCTCCCAATGAAGACCCTCCCATAAGACTTCCTAACTACACTCAACAAGCTGACCCCTCTGAAACTACTACACTCACACTTGTCCCCCTTTCCCTTGTAAAGCAGAACTATACAGGCTCTCCTCCAGGCCTCCAGCACTCTACCCTCTCTTAAACAAACATTAAATAACCTCACCAGCCAGTCCACCATAAGTGTACCTCATTCAGACATTCTGCATGGCATCCATCCAACCCAGGTGCCTTACCTGCTATCATCATTTTAACAGCTGCTTTCACTTCATCCTTCCCTATTTTCCTCACTCATCACTCTCATTTTCTTAGCGCTTCCCACTGCAACTACCCTTCCCTCCCTATCCTTCACATTTAGCAACTCCCTAAGATACTCTGCCCACCTTCCTCTCACTGCCTTCTCTTCCATTATCATCTCTCCATCTGCACCTTTTACCTTTTCTCTACTTGATTTGCCTCCTCTTCCTCTTTTAATTTCCTTCCAAAACATCTTTTTATTACTTTCAAAATTTTCTGTCATACTCTTACCCCATTTCACATCTCTCCTCTTTGCTTTCTTTATCTTATACTTAACTTCCCTTCTCTTTACTTTGTACCTCTCATACGATTCCCTCGTTCTTATTTGTAGCCAATCTATGAATGCCTATTTCTTCTCTTCTACACCCTTCTTTGCTTCCTCATCCCACCACTCACTACCCTTCCTGCCTTCCTTGTTCCACACACCATCTTTGCACACCTTATGACTCCCTCCTTGAACCATCCCCATTCCTCCTCCACTCCTAGTTCTACTCTATCCTTTACTCCCTCCCATTCCTCTCTCAGCTTCTTCTTATACTCCTTCTTTTCTTCCTCATTTAAGCAGTTCACTCTAAGTACCTCCCTACCTTCCGCCCTTTTCCTCTTTCTCCACCTATTCTCCACTCTCAATTTACCTTCCACCAGAAAATGATCTGATATTCCCCCACTCTCTCCCCTCAGGACATGAACATCCTTAACTCTTTCTACCACACTCCTGGTCACCTCTATATAGTCCATTAATGCTCTGTCTGCCACCCTTCCATCCACCACCCTCTCCCATGTGTACTTATGCTTGACTTTCTTCCTAAACACTGTATTTGCTATCATCAACTCTCTTTCAAGACACATGTCCACCATCAATTCTCCACTACGATTTTTACCTGGAACTCCATACTTCCCAATCACTCTGTCTATTGGTTCATTTCCTACCGTAGCATTAAGGTCTCCCAATACAACTACATTGACATTTCTTCCTAATCCCTCTATGCACTCATTTATATCTACCCAAAGAGCCTCCCTTTCCTCTATGCTCTTCTCACTACTAGGCCCATATGCACTTACAAAAACCTACATCTCCCTTCCCAGCTTCACCTTCATCTACATCAACCTTGATGAAACCTCTTTCCACTCCACAACACGCTTTCTTATCTCTTCACTAACTAGTATAGCCACCCTTCTCTCTCTCGTCCACTCTTCACACCTGAGTACCTCCCAGGTACACTCCCAAACTCACACTCACCCCTCCCTGTCATTTTAGTTTCACTCAAAGCCAGCACATCCATCTTCTCACAAACATACAGCCTATCTCTTCCCTTTTACTCTCATCTGTACTAAATCCACGCACATTAAAAGACCCAAACCTTAGGGTATTGGTTGGAAAACTATCAGACGCTCTTATACCTTTACTTTTTTTTAGGAATGTCCCCTATTGGGGTTACAGGTAGTAGGACTCCTAATCCTATCCCCCGTCCCATTTTTTGTCGCCTTTTACGACTCAAGTGGAAAGACTTGGTGGTAGCATTCTCTTCCCCCACCCCAGGGTAGGCAAAAAAAAGGAAATTAATATTTAGAAAAATGGTACAGGACAGTAACAAGGGGTGGGGGGGGGCAGCATAACCGAGGGACAGTCCTAGTATAAAAGTGTCATCATTTCCCTATGAACAAAGTTTTCCTCTATCACAGACAGACAGAATGATGTGTGGCTCTGGTCCGTAGGGGTAGCCCATATAGACCCTAAAGTATCAACTGCATGCTACTTTGCCACAATAACATGCAGCCAATAACCCTCCAACCCTGATGTTAGGGGATGGGGGGTTCACTGCAAAAAAAAAAAAAAAAAGATTGCTGTAAAAATGAATAGCAGATTCTCGTGAATCTCAAATGTTTATTTATGACATCCTTCATAGTTGTTGTTGTTGTCATTCCCTAGACTGTCCCCAAGGAATGCTACAGCCGAAATTGGGTTTTCCCACAAATCCTTTATAAAGTGTATGTTGTGTTGTTTGCGTGCATGATTGTGTATAATGCAGTCTTCCATTATGCGTTGTATGGTATGGGGTGAAGTGTTACATCCTGGGCAGCTGTTCACAATGCGGTCATCCAACCTCTTCTGGTAGCTTAGAAGTGCTGGGTGGTGGCCGCACCGCAGTCTGGCCAGGTGGACTCTGTCCTTTTGTGGGAAAGAGGATTCAGAAGGGTGGATATCGGGGGGTCTGGCATGCAGCAGTGTGTTGTCTCTCAGTGTGTTAATGGAGCGGTGAGTGATATGATTATGAATATGTTTCCGGAGGCTGGTATTTGGTGGTTGTGGAGGAAGAGAAGAGAGTATCTGTGTGTGATACAGGTCTTTGGGTGTTGTTTTGATGTTTCTTGGTGTGTGTGGGTGTTCTGCTATGTAGTGTAGCGGGTGTGATGTGTTTGTGGTGGCTGCGGCAAGTGTTTGTGTTCCTCTCATGTAGTGGTGGTCCTTGACTTTGAGGACTTTTGTTTCATGGTGTAAATGGTCTGTAGGTGTTGTATTTGTGCAGCCTGTAATTGCCTGTAGGGCTTTGTTTTGTATGATTTGAAGGGTGTTGTGGTGTGTCTCACTGAGATTAGGAGCCCATGTAGGACTTGCATAATTCATTACTGAGCGTATGCATTGTTTGTATAATGTTGTATTAAATTCTTTGTTTTGTCCAAATGTTGTTCCAGTGATTGACTTAAGTGCATTAAGTCTAGGTGTGCATTTGTTTTTTATGTTTGTAATGTGTTGTTTGAAAGACATGGATGTATCTTATGTTACACAAAGAATTTTTGGTGTGTTTGAGTGTGGTATTAGAGTGTTGTTGATGTAGAGATGAGGTATGTATTTATGTTCTTTTGTCCAGTTGGTGAGAAGTGTTGCTGTAGATTTGGCTGGAGCTATTTTGAGTCTGTTTGTGATGAACCATGTGTTGAGTGTATCAAGGTATGGCTGGATTATTTCTGCAGCTTTGTCTGAGTTACGATGTGTGCATGTGATTGTTATGTCATCTGCGTAGGAAGAGATTTGTATTTCTGAGGTGTCTGGTGTGGGTAAGTCATGCATGTATAGATTAAAGAGTGTGGGGGATAGAACAGAGCCCTGTGGTACTCCATTCTTAATGTTTCTGATGTGCGATGATTGGCCATTATATGACACATAAGCATTCCTACCTGCCAAATAATTGGCCAGCCATCTTTTGGGGTTATTGTGCATGTCTGTGTTATATATTTTATTTGTTAGGTTGTGGCGGGGGATAGCATCAAAAGCTTTACTAATGTCTAATGTTATAAGAAGTGTTCTGTGGTGTGGTCTATCTGAATTGATGCCATCTAAAATTGTTTGTGCGAGGTTTATCAGAAGAGTGTTTGTGGAGTGTAGTGGCCTAAAACCGTGTTGTGAGTCAGCAAGGGAAATATGTGGTGTGACAAGTTGAAGTATTAGGCGTTCAATGACTTTAGAGGGGGTGCAGAGAAGTGTGATTGGGCGGTGCGATGTTGGGATTGTTGGGTCTTTGTTCGGTTTTGGAATGGTGATTATTTTACCATGCTTCCAGATGTTGGGTATAGTGTTGTGTGAATAGCTGTAGTTTGCAATGTTTGTGAGTGCATGTATACCTTGTGATCCAATATGTTTTAGGTGGATGTTACTTATGTTATCAGGGCCACAGGCAGATGAGTGCTTGAGATTATGTATTATGTGTTTTGTCTGACTGTCTATGAAGGGTGTATAGTCTGAGTCTGTGGGAAAGTCTTTCTTACATCGAATAGTGCGTCGGTCGTCAGGGTGAGAAGTGAGATGGCTTGTCTGTGGAAAATGATTTATGAGTGTGTTTGCTTGTTGTCTGTTTGAGGGTAGATTGTCTGTTGTTGTGATTATTGCTGCATGAGAGTGCGTTGTGTTACTGTTGGATAGTGTAATGCTGTTGAGTGTTTTGTACAATTTGCTGGTGTTTGTTTTGTGATCAAGTGTATTGATAAAGTTTTGCCAATTTTGTGTTTTTTGCTCATGTATTTTATTGGCAATCACAGTGTTTAGTGTTTGTATTTGGTCTGCTATGTTTGGAGGGATAGGTGTGGGGGTATTGTGTTTAAGCGTGTCTCATTGTCTGATGAGGCCTTGGATTTCTGGTGTGAAGTTGGGGTTGTGTGATTTTCTATTGCCTCTAGGGATGTATCGCTTGTCTGCATTTTGTATGATTGTATTAAAAGTGTGCACAGCATTGTTTATGTTTGTGATTGGTGTGCTGTTAAGTGTTTCAAAATGTTGTTCTGTCTCTTCAGTAGAAGCTTCTCAATTAGCTCTCTTGTGATTGGTGTATGTGTGTCTGTGGCCAACTGGGGTGCATCTTGTTTTGGTGGTGATGATGATTGGAAGGTGGTCAGAACCAAGGGGTCCGACCACTCTCCATGATGTTGTTGGGGTTAGGCAGGGGGAGCAAAAGGTGATATCAGGAGAGGAGGGAGTGTAGAGGGCTTGGTGTGCGATATGTGTATGATTATGTGTGTTGTTCATGATAGTCAATGAGTCAAACTGAGTCTGTATATCAAGCCCTCTGTCTGTGTCAGGGTTGTCGACATACCAGGCAGACGACTTAGCGTTGAAGTCATCACCCATGACCCAGTTGGGGATTGAGGCTAGTTGGCTAAATTGAGGCCTGAAGGTGTTTGGAAGTGTGGGGGATGATTGGGGGGGGAATGTACATGTTAACTATTGTCAGTGTTGATTTGTTGCCTGTGCAGATTCGAATGGATTGGATTTCTGTAGTGTTATCTGTGGTAGGGAGGAGAATTTTGGTTGTGGCGCTTGTGTCCACAAAACAGATGGAGTGGTGGATCAGGGTGATGAGTCCACTGCCATTGCCGTCGGTCCGGTCTTGTCTGATGGTGGTATAATTATGAAATGGTGTTTTGTGTGAGTGTCTTATTTTTGTTTCTTGTATAATTGCAATGTGTATGTTGTGTTGTTTAAGAAAGTATTCGAGTTCATGTTTTTTTCGTGTTAATACTGTCAATGTTGTGTTGTAATATGTTATGTTGTGTGTTCTGTGTGTGTTGTATCTTGCTGTTTGGGGTTGAGTTGGGGTGTTAACGGGGAAGGTATAGGATCTGGGTTAGAGGGGGGAAAAGAGAGATTGGGGACAAAGGAAGTGGAGTAATGATTGGGGATAAGGGCAAAGGGAAATTAGGAGTGGGTAAGGGTGCTGGCTGTGGTTGGGGAGGTGGGAGTGGGGTCACTGGAGAGCAGGTAGAACATGTCCAAGTGTTTGTGTATTGGTTTGTGTCAGCAAGTGTTGTACAAGTGAGGTGGGCCCAGTTTTTACACATACTGAACTGAACTGAGCCCTTTGTCTGTCTGCCCGAAGTAATGGGTTTAGAGCATGTTGGGCATGTGTATTTTGTGGTGGGCCCAGGATTGCTCTCTACATCTCTGGCTAAAAGTAGAAGAAGAGGGGTGATTGCCGGAAAATCACCCCTCGGTGCAGAAAAAATATAACATTGCATGTTGAGAAAAAGGATTGTGGTACTCCCCAAGGCAGTTGTAGCTCCTGTGTATTGATCCTAAATGAAAATTTGACATAGATTACTTATTTCTATGTTATTGTATCACACATTATACACCAATACCTTTCTCGTGTCCTCTATCTCTTTGTAGTATTTATTCAACAACATCAGTGTTATTTGCTCAACCTTCTATTTCTTATTCCTTTAAATTTCTTCTATGATACGAGTTGTTTGTCCCCTTCCCCTACTGTATTTTGGTTAATGCCCTGCTGTAATTGTATATGCTTGTGTTCCTTAAAAAGTTAGATGTCAAACTTATGATATATTTTTTTCAGGTCGAGGGTAAATATCATCATTTCATTGGAAAAGGGTATCCAAAGATTCCTTCAATTTGTCATATAACAAAGAGAATCCTGTGTGGCGTCTGTGACTTACCTGTCTCATGAGTTGTCTTTAATATCATGATATGATTCACACTGGAGAGAAACTTTTCCAGTATCTTGCCTGATGCAGATTTCTCAGGAATTAGTGTTCTTGAATAACAAGTGACGTCCCACACTGGAGAATACAAGACTTTCAATTGTGACCTGTGTGATGCAGCTTTCGCACAAAGGTATGATCTCAAACAACACATGATGACCCACGCTAGAGAAAAGCCCTTCAAGTGTGACCCCTGCATTGCAGCTTTCATACAAAAATGTAGTCTCAAATCTCACACAATGACCCACAATGGAGAATAGCCTTTCCAATGTGACTAGTGTGATGCAGCTTTCTCAAAAAAGTGTAATTTCAAATATCACACCATGACAGACAGAGGAGAGAAGCCTTTCTAATGTGACATTTGTGAAGCAACTTTCTGACAAAAGAAGGGTGATCTCAAATGTCACATCAGGGCCCACCCAGGAGAGAAGCCTTTCAAGTGTGACCTGTGCGATGCAGCTTTTTCCACAAAACGTTCTCTCAGATACCACATGATGTCCCACACAGGAGAGAACCCTTTCAAGTGTGGCCTTTGTGATAAAGCTTTCTCACGTATGGGTAATCTCAAACGACACGTAGTGACCCACTCTGGAGAGAAGCCCTTCAAGTGTGACCTTTGTGATAAAGCTTTCTCACAAAAGGGTGATCTCAAATATCACATGATGACCCACACTGGAGAAAAGCCTTTCAAGTGTGACCTTTGCGATGCAGCTTTCTCGGGAAAGAGTCACCTCAAATATCACATCATGACCCACACGGGAGAGAAGCCTTTCAAGTGTGACCTTTGTGATAAAGCTTTCTCACTGATGAGTACTCTCAAAGGACACGTAGTGACCCACTCTGGAGAGAAGCCCTTCAAGTGTGAACTTTGTGATAAAGCTTTCTCACTAAAGAATAGTCTCAAAGGACACGTAGTGACCCACTTTGGAGAGAAGCCCTTCAAGTGTGAAATTTGCGATGCAGCTTTCTCACTTAAGAGTACTCTTAAGAATCACATAATGACCCACACAGGAGAGAAACCTTTCCAGTGCGATCTGTGCGATGCAGCTTTCCAAAGAAAGACTTATCTCAAATATCACATGATGACCCACACAGGAGAGGAACCTTTCCAATGTGACCTGTGCGATGCAGCTTTCTCAAGAAAGGATAGTCTCAAATATCACATGATGACCCACACTGGAGAGAAGCCCTTCAAGTGTGACCTTTGCGATGCAGCTTTCTCACAAAAGAGTAACCTCAAACCTCACATGATGACCCATACTGGAGAGAAGCGTTTCAAGTGTGACCTCTGTGATGCAGCTTTCTCACGAAAGAATCATCTCAAATATCATGTGGGTACGCACAGTGGAAATTAACCTTATTTGTCACGCGTCGACCCATACTGGAAGGAAGCGAGGTAATCCTTAAAGATGGCGGTTTTGCTATTTCATCTAACTAGAAAATATTTCGGTTACAACATTCTAGATTTCCGTAAGAACAC
This sequence comes from Oratosquilla oratoria, assembly GCF_046742065.1. Classification (NCBI taxonomy): domain Eukaryota; kingdom Metazoa; phylum Arthropoda; class Malacostraca; order Stomatopoda; family Squillidae; genus Oratosquilla; species Oratosquilla oratoria. The sequence continues at coordinate 56,618,930 of NC_134788.1, forward strand.
CTCAACAATGTGTCAAACATTCGTATAGTATAGGCTTAACTTCTCCATGTTCGTCACTTAGCTTGTTACTCTGACACAAAAGCATTTTGATATTTGGAAACTTGAAAAACAAAAGATCGTAACCGAATTTGTCTCTACTTGAACCAAGTAGCATGCTAGCGAGAATACCTAATTGGTGTCTTTATTGTAATTAAGTTCATTGAAGAGGTACCTCATGGAGGTTATAGATGGGTTTGCTGTTTATTTGGATGACCAGGAGCACGGTGATTGTGCATTTTCTATGTTTACCTTCTTTTTACGCTGGAAAATAGTTTTGTTTATAATTGTTGATATGTATGTTTCACAAATAAAGATATGTATATATAGACATGTTTGACTTATCACTTAGCAGGCTAGTTTATTATCATTATTTTATGATGGAGTCCTCTTGTGTATAGATAATTATAATGATAACAATAATGAGATAATGATAGTAATAACAATAATAGTAGTAACAATAACAACTCAGGCTCAGCAGAGATTAGATGTTGCTCCTAGCCCCAACTGCTGACCGGTCCAGCACATGCAAGACTTCATTGATGTTGGCAAGTGGAATAACCTTTTAGACAGATCTAAACAGTGTACTTTCTGCTTTTTACTGTGGTGTACACGACACATTTCGCAAGTCGCGCAATTCTCTGTTTTTAGATTTGTGCTCGGGGGGAAAAGAGACATACAAGTCTATACTCGTCCACATTGCTCACCGCACAGGACCAGTTTCCGCCGCAGGTATCGCCCATTTCTGTCAGTAACGCTCTGCCCCAATTAGGGACCAACTCTCCCCTTCATCTTAACCCATTCAACTCCGATGACAAGATGTCTTGTCATTTGGTCAAATAAAACAAAAAATCATAAAACACCAAAATGTTTGATCAAACACCAGAAAAATATGACGTCAGTCCTCGCTTCGCTCGCAGCGAAGCGAGGACTGACGTCATATTTTTCTGGTGTTTGATCAAACATTTTGGTGTTTTATGATTTTTTGTTTTATTTGACCAAATGACAAGACATCTTGTCATCGGAGTTGAATGGGTTAAGGGAGGAGCCACCCGCCGCTGCTTGATTGTTTGGCAGCATCGCTCTGCCCCGTCAGGGGCCAGCGCTCTCTGCTCTCTTCCCATTCATTCGTGGGAGCCACCTTCTGTTTGACTCTGACTCTGCCGAAAGGGTTGACTTTATTTCTTGCTTTATTTAAGCGGCGTTATGTAAGGCCCTCAAAGAGAGGCTGAAAAAAAGACTACATACAACCAAAAATGTGGAAAATAATTTGGATTTATTACTAAAAGTAGAAGTGATGACCTGCATGCATTTTTCACACAATGCCATTTTGATGTGGATATTGATGGCACAGGAAAAAATTCAGTTGAACGGAATATTGTTCTTACCCCCATCAAAGGCCAGCGCTCTCTCATCTCTTAAGGGCCCTACACGCGCTCAGACTTTTACTCAGACTTGTCTGCACAAACCATGTATGGGCAGACAAGTCTGAATGTGTCTGTGTATGTAGAGGAGATTTGTGGTCTGCACAGACCAAAATTTATCAGCGATATTCATTTCATATTGTCGTTTTCGTTTTTTATTGACATAACTTTGCTAGTCATTAGGTGCACCCGAGCACTTATATTTCTTAAAAGCCTGTCTCTTTTTAGGAATATATATGTATATTCTTTTTCAGTTTCTTTGTCAAGCCATTTTGGGGGGTGGGTGGGTATAGGATGTACGATAGTCTAGGCAGCCGAGCGCTGCCGATATGTACCTGCATGCATGCATGCAAGCAAGTAAGAACAATGTATGCCGAAGTACAACTGCGTTTCATTCACCTCAAACATGGCACAGTGATCACAGGATAAGACGTTCGCTCTACGACCTCCAGGATGCCCTTGCCACGCTGCCCCACCTACACGCCCTCTCAATCACCCAGGGCCACCACCACCACCACCCGCGGGCTCGGACGATCATCGGAAGCCATTCAGTCCTTGGCTTGGCTGTTCGCCTGTGGCCATGGCTTGCCAGCCAGCCAGCCACCAGGGTCCCACCCCCTGCGGCGGCTCCGGAGAAGTGTGAGGTCAAAAATGGATCCGGCGGCGTCATTCAGGACTTGGAGGAGACCCATGGTTATCCCTCTGCAGATTCAACCCGCACGCACGACGCAGTGTCCCATGTGAGACTACACTGCACTCCGGCTTGGCAACGCTCGCTCGCTGGATGGATGCGAAATACACGGTACAGGAATGGAAGGCCCTCACCCCGGACGCAGCTCTGGATGCAATTGAGCAAATAGTGTTGCGCGATTGCAATCAGACAGTGCTCTGGTCTGATTTCTTTCATGCATCACAGATGCTACTAGCGAAGGTGGTCATCGTTGGCGACTGGCACCCTAATAGATCACGAGAAGTGGCTTGCCTTCGCCCCTTCTATGGGGTTAGGGAGGGAGAGGCAGGGTGGCCGTCGCGACTGACATCGTGACACGCACGTTCGACCAGGGAGGGATGCATCCGCCTCGTCATTCCCGAAGCTCTCCGCCAACGAGCAGCAGCAGCAGCTGCTAACCTGCACGCGGGCCACCAGGGCGTCGACTCCATGATCCGCAGGGCAGGACCGGGCCAGGCCAGGCCAGGCAGGTGGTCTACTGGCCAGGGATAGAGGGCGACCTCCGCTCCGGCGGCATCACAGGCGGTCTTGTCAGAGGAGTGCGAGGCTTACGGCCCGTCCTTACCGGCTGAAACATGCTTCGTAACCTCCCCTCCCGAATACCCGTTGCAATGTACATTAGCAGACATGTTCCAGCACCAGGGACACATGTACATGGCGTACGCTGACAGGCTGGCTGGAGCTGGCCCACTTTCCCAAAGGCACCTCGGATCAAGACGTAATTGCGGAGGAGGCACTTTACCCGCTGAGGAGCCCCACCGGAAATGTCGACGGACGGCGGAACGAATCTGGCTAGTGAAGAATTGCCCGAATTCTTCAAGAAATGGGGTATCTCGGTGAGACTTTCATTCTTAAAACATTTTTCTCTACACGTGCTTAAAAGTTTTCTCAGATTATTTCGTTCTGTGTTGATATGAACACAATTGTCAAAATTCATCGTATTTTCTATATTTTTTCTATGCGTGTTTAAGGACATTCTCGGAATGTTTCGTTCAGTGTTAATATGAACACAATTGCCAGAATTAATTGTATTTTCCATATTTTTTCTATGCGTGTTTAAGGATTTTTCAGAATGTTTCGTTCAATATTAATGTGAACACAATTGTCAAAATTCATCGTATTTTCTATATTTAAGAAATATCTCTCCACGTGTTTAAGAGTTTTCTCAGAATGTTTCGTTCAGTGTTAATATGAACACAATTGTCAAAATTCATCGTCTTGTCTATGTTAAAAAAATCTTTACGCGTGTTTAAGGACTTTCTCAGAATGTTTCGCTCAGTGTTAATATAAACACATTTGTCAAAATAATCGTCTTTTCTATATTCAAAGAAAAAAATTCTACACGTGTTTAATAGTTTTCTAAAAATGTTTCGTCAGTCTTAATATGAACTCAAATATCAAAAAAACATCGTCTTTTCTATATTAAACAAACTACATATGTTTAAGGATTTTCTCAGAATGTTTCGTTCAGTGTTAATATGAACAAAATTGTCAAAATTCATCGTCTTTTCTATATTTCTAAAACATTTGTCTCTACATAAGTTGAAGGATTTTCTCAGAATGTTTCGCTCAGTTTGCATATGAACAAAAGTATCAAAATTCATCGTTTTTTTATTTTTAAAACTTTTTCTTTACACGTGTTTAAGAATTTTTCCAGAATGTTTCGTTCAGTGTTGATATGAACACAGTTGTCAAAGTTCATCGTCTTTTCTATATTTTTATTTTTTCTATACGTGCTTAAGGATTTTCCCAGAATGTTTCGTTCAGTGTTGATGTGAACACAATTGTCAGAATTCATCGTATTTTCTATATTTAAAAAAATCTCCACGTGTTTAAGATTTTTTCTCAGAATGTTTCGTTCAGTGTTAGTATGACCATAATTGTCAAAATTCATCGTCTTTTCTATATTAAAAAAAAAACTACATATGTTTAAGGATTTTCTCAGAATGTTTCGTTCAGTGTTGATATGAACACAATTGTCAAAATTCATCGTCTTTTCTGTATTTCTAAAACATTTGTCTCTACACGTGTTGAGGGATTTTCTCAATGTTTCGCTTAGTTTTAATGTGAACCAAAATGTTAAAATGAATAGTCTTTTTATTACTAGAACTTTTTCTCCACACGTGCTTAAGGATTTTCTCAGAATGTTTCGCTCAGTGTTGATATGAACACAATTGTCAAAATTCATCGTCATTTCTACATTTTTATTTTTTCTATACGTGCTTAAGGATTTTCCCAGAATGTTTCGTTCAGTGTTGATGTGAACACAATTGTCAAAATTCATCGTATTTTCTATATTTAAAAAAATCTCCACGTGTTTAAGATTTTTTCTCAGAATGTTTCGTTCAGTGTTAGTATGACCATAATTGTCAAAATTCATCGTCTTTTCTATATTAAAAAAAACTACATATGTTTAAGGAATTTCTCAGAATGTTTCGTTCAGTGTTGATATGAACACAATTGTCAAAATTCATCGTCTTTTCTGTATTTCTAAAACATTTGTCTCTACACGTGTTGAGGGATTTTCTCAATGTTTCGCTTAGTTTTAATGTGAACCAAAATGTCAAAATGAATAGTCTTTTTATTTTTAGAACTTTTTCTCCACACGTGCTTAAGGATTTTCTCAGAATGTTTCGCTCAGTGTTGATATGAACACAGTTGTCAAAATTCATCGTCATTTCTACATTTTTATTTTTTCTATACGTGCTTAAGGATTTTCTCAGAATGTTTCGCTCACTGTTGATATAAGCATGAATGTCAAAAATAATCGTCTTTTCTATATTTCTAAAACATTTTTTTCTACGCGTTTAATAGTTTTCTCAGAATGTTTCGTTCAGTGTCAATATGAACTCAAATATCAAAATTCATCGTCTTTTCTTTATATAAACATCTCTACATGTTAGTTTCAGAATGTTTCGTTCAGTGTTCATATATGTAAAAATTCATCGTATTTTCTGTTTCTAAAACATTTGTCTCTACATGAGTTGAGAGATTTTCTCAGAATGTTTTGCTCAGTTTTATTATGAACAAAAATTGAATCGTCAATATGAACACAATTGTCAAAATTCATCGTCTTTTCTATATTTAAAAAAAAAAGTTTACACGTTCTAAAGGAATTGGTCAGAATGTTTCGCTCAGTGTTAGAATGCAATTGTCAAAATTTATCGTTTTTTTTTTTTGTATATTGTTAAAACATTTTTCTCCACGTGTTTAAGAGTTTTCTTAGAATGTTTCGTTCAGTGTTAATATGAACACAATTATCAAAATTATTTCTATATTTTCAAAACGTTTCTCTCTATGATTTTCTCAGAATGTTTCGCTCAGTTTTAATATGAAGACATCTTGATTTCCCTTTCACGACGTCTTCCTCCTTCACACAAGGCAAAAATATCGTCGATTTCAATCTTCACACTAGGCAAAACTACCGTCTGTTTCCGTCTTCATACTTGGCAAAAATGCCGTCGATTTTCATCTACACACTAGGCAAAACCACCGTCGATTTCTTCCTTCACACCAGGCAAAACTACCGTCGATTTTCATCTTCACTCTAGCCAAATTGCCGTCGATTTCTTCCTTCACACTAGGCAAAACTGCCGTCGATTTCCATGCTCACACCAGGCAAAAATACCGTCGATTTCCATCTTCACACTAGGCAAAACTACCGTCGATTTCCATCTTCACACTAGGCAAAACTACCGTCGATTTCCATCTTCACACTAGGCAAAACTACCGTCGATTTCCATCTTCACACTAGGAAAAAATATCGTCGATTTTCATCTTCACACCAGGCAAAACTACCGTCGATTTCCATCTTCACACTAGGAAAAAATATCGTCGATTTTCATCTTCACACCAGGCAAAACTGCCGTCGATTTCCATCTTTACACTAGGGAAAAATACCGTCGATTTTCATCTTCACACCAGGCAAAACTGCCGTCGATTTTCATCTTCACACTAGGCAAAAACACCGTCGATTTCCATCTTCACACAAGGCAAAAACACCGTCGATTTCCATCTTCACACAAGGCAAAACTACCGTCGATTTTCATCTTCACACTAGGCAAAACTACCGTCGATTTCCATCCTCACACTAGGCAAAAATACTGTCGATTTCCTCCTTCACACCAGGTGATTTTCATGCTCACACTAGGCAACTGAGCGAAACATTCTGAGAAAATCTTTAGACACGTGGTTTTTTTTTTTTTTTTTTTTTTTTTTTTTTTTTTTTAACAAGATGAATTTTGGCAATTGTGGTCATACTAACACGTGGGGAGATTTTTTAAATATAGAAAATACGATGAATTTTGACAATTCTGTTCACATTAAAACTGAACGAAACATTCTGGGGAAATATTCAAACAAGTGTAGAGAAAAAGTTTTAAAAATAAAGAAAATACGATTAATTTTGTCATTTTTTGTTCATATCAAAACTGAGCGAAACATTGAGAAATTCCCTCAACACATGTAGAGACAGAAGACGATGAATTTTGACAATTGTGTTCATATCAACACTGAACGAGAAAATCCTTAAACACATGAAGAGATTTTTTTCGATATGGAAAAGACGGTGAATTTTGATATTTGAGTTCATATTAATACTGAACGAAACATTTTTAGAAAACTATTAAACACGTGTAGAGAAAAACGTTTTGAAAATATAGAAAAGACGATTATTTTTTACAATTGTGTTTATATAAACACTGAGTGAAACATTGAGAAAATTCCTAAAAACGCGTAGAGAATTTTTTCTTTTCTTTTTTTACAGACAGGACGATGCATTCTGACAATTGTGTTCTCTTAAACACATGGAGAGATTTTTTTTTTATTATTGACCATGAGCGAAACATTCCGAGAAAATCCTTAAATACATGCAGAATTTTTTTTCAATATGGAAAAGATGGTGAATTTTGATAGTTGAGTTCATATTAACACTGAACGAAACATTTTTAGAAAACTATTAAACACGTGTAGAGAAAGACGTTTTGAAAATATATAAAAGACGATTATCTTTGACAATTGTGTTTATATAACCACTGAGCGAAACATTCTGAGAAGATCCTTAAAAACGTTTTTTTTTTTTTTCAGACAGGACGATGAATTTTGACAATTGTGTTCTCTTAAACACGTGGAGAGATCTTTTAAATTAACATATCAACAATGAGCGAAACATTCTGAGAAAATCCTTAAACGTGTAGAGAATCTTTTTTGATATAGACAAGACGATGAATTTTGACAATTGTGGTTACATTACCACTGAACGAAACATTCTGAGAAAACTCTTAAACACGTGGAGAGATTTTCTTAAATATAGAAAATACGATGAATTTTGACAATTGTGTTCACATTAATATTGCACGAAATATTGAGAAAATCCTTAAACACGCATAGAAAAATATGAAATATACGATGAATTTTGACAATTGTGTTCATATTAACACTGAGCGAAATATTCTGAGAAAATCCTTAAGCACATGTAGAGGAGTTTTAAAAATAAAGACGATTCATTTTGACATTTTTTCATATTAAAACTGAGCGAAACATTTTGAGAAAATCCCTCAACACATGCAGAGACATATATTGTAGAAATACAGAAAAGACGATGAATTTGGACAATTGTGTTCATATTAACACTGAACGAAACATTCTGAGAAAATCCTTAAACACATGCAGAGATTTTTTGATATAGAAAAGGCGATGAATTTTGATATTTGAGTTCATATAAACACTGAGCGAAACATTCTGAGAAAATCCTTCAGCACGTGTAAAGAAAAAGTTTTGAAAATAAAGAATAGACGAATAATTTTGACATTTTTGTTCGTATTAAAACTGAGCGAAACAATTTGAGAAAATCCCTCAACACATGCAGAGACATGTATTTTAGAAATACAGAAAAGACGATGAATTTTGACAATTGTGTTTACATTAACACTGAACGAAACATTGAGAAAATCCTTAAACACATGTAGAGCTTTTTTAATATAGAAAAGACGATGAATTTTGATATTTGTGTTCAGATTAACACTGAACGAAAAATTCTGAGAAAACTACTAAATACGTGGGTTTTTTTAATATATATCAACACTGAGCGAAACATTCTGAGAAAATCCTTAAACTACCGTCGATTTCAGTCTTCACACTAGGGAAAATACCGTCAATTTCCTCCTTCACACCAGGCAAAGCTGCCGTCGATTTCCATGCTCACACTAGGCAACTGTGTTTATATTAACACTGAGCGAAACATTGAGAAAATCCTTAACACGTGTAGAATTTTTTAAACATAAATAAGACGATTGATTTTGACAATTGTGGTTATATTAACACTGAACGAAACATTCTGAGAAAACTCTTGAACACGTGATTTTCTTTATAGAAAATACGATGAATTTTGACAATTGTGTTCACATTAACACTGAACGAAACATTCTGAGAAAATCCCTAAATACGTATAGATATAGAAAAGACGATGAATTTTGACAATTGTGTTCAGATTAACACTGAGCGAAACATTGAGAAAATCCTTAAGCACGTGTAGAGAAAAGGTTTTAAAAAAGAAAAGAAGATTCATTTTGACATTTTTGTTCATATCAAAACTGAGCGAAACATTCTGAGAAAATCCCTCAACACCTGTAGAGACAAATGTTTTAGAAATACAGAAAAGACGATGAATTCTGACATTTGTTGGTGGACGAAGTGTGCGTCAGAGAGGCTCGCTGCCGCAGACCCAGTCGTCTACCAGATGCTACTAGCCAAGGTGGTCATCGTTGGCGACTGGCACCCTAATAGATCACAAGAAGTGGCTTGCCTTCGCCCCTTCTATGGGGTTAGGGAGGGAGAGGCAGGGTGGCCGTCGCGACTGACATCGTGACACGCACGTTCGACCAGGGAGGGATGCATCCGCCTCGTCATTCCCGAAGCTCTCCGCCAACGAGCAGCAGCAGCAGCAGCAGCTAACCTGCACGCGGGCCACCAGGGCGTCGACTCCATGATCCGCAGGGCAGGACCGGGCCAGGCCAGGCCAGGCAGGTGGTCTACTGGCCAGGGATAGAGGGCGACCTCCGCTCCGGCGGCATCACAGGCGGTTTTGTCAGAGGAGTGCGAGGTCTACGGCCCGTCCTTACCGGCTGAAACATGCTTCGTAACCCCCCCCCCCCCTCCCGAATACCCGTTGCAATGTACATTAGCAGACATGTCCCAGCACCAGGGACACATGTACATGGCGTACGCTGACAGGCTGGCTGGAGCTGGCCCACTTTCCCAAAGGCTCCTCGGATCAAGACGTAATTGCGGAGGAGGCACTTTACCCGCTGAGGAGCCCCCACCAGAAATGTCGACGGACGGCGGAACGAATCTGGCCAGTGAAGGATTGCCCGAATTCTTCAAGAAATGGGGTGTCTCGGTGAGACTTTCATTCCTAAAACATTTTTCTCTACACATGCTTAAAAGTTTTCTCAGATTATTTCGTTCTGTGTTGATATGAACACAATTGTCAAAATTCATCGTATTTTCTCTATTTTTTCTATGCGTGTTTAAGGACATTCTCAGAATGTTTCGTTCAGTGTTAATATGAACACAATTGCCAGAATTCATCGTATTTTCCATATTTTTTTGTATGCGTGTTTAAGGATTTTTCAGAATGTTTCGTTCAATATTAATGTGAACACAATTGTCAAAATTCATCGTATTTTCTATATTTAAGAAAAATCTCTCCACGTGTTTAAGAGTTTTCTCAGAATGTTTCGTTCAGTGTTAATATGAACACAATTGTCAAAATTCATCGTCTTGTCTATGTTAAAAAAATCTTTACGCGTGTTTAAGGACTTTCTCAGAATGTTTCGCTCAGTGTTAATATAAACACATTTGTCAGTGTTTGTATGACTATAATTGTCAAAATTCATCGTCTTTTCTATATTAAAAAAAACTACATATGTTTAAGGATTTTCTCAGAATGTTTCGTTCAGTGTTGATATGAACACAATTGTCAAAATCCATCGTCTTTTCTGCATTTCTAAAACATTTGTCTCTACAGGTGTTGAGGGATTTTCTCAATGTTTCGCTTAGTTTTAATGTGAACCAAAATGTCAAAATGAATAGTCTTTTTATTTTTAGAACTTTTTCTCCACACGTGCTTAAGGATTTTCTCAGAATGTTTCGCTCAGTGTTGATATGAACACAATTGTCAGAATTCATCGTATTTTCTATATTTAAAAAAATCTCCACGTGTTTAAGATTTTTCTCAGAATGTTTCGTTCAGTGTTTGTATGACTATAATTGTCAAAATTCATCGTCTTTTCTATATTAAAAAAAACTACATATGTTTAAGGATTTTCTCAGAATGTTTCGTTCAGTGTTGATATGAACACAATTGTCAAAATTCATCGTCTTTTCTGTATTTCTAAAACATTTGTCTCTACAGGTGTTGAGGAATTTTCTCAATGTTTCGCTTAGTTTTAATGTGAACCAAAATGTCAAAATGAATAGTCTTTTTATTTTTAGAACTTTTTCTCCACACGTGCTTAAGGATTTTCTCAGAATGTTTCGTTCAGTGTTGATGTGAACACAATTGTCAAAATTCATCGTATTTTCTATATTTAAAAAAATCTCCACGTGTTTAAGATTTTTCTCAGAATGTTTCGTTCAGTGTTAGTATGACCATAATTGTCAAAATTCATCGTCTTTTCTATATTAAAAAACTACATATGTTTAAGGATTTTCTCAGAATGTTTCGTTCAGTGTTGATATGAACACAGTTGTCAAAATTCATCGTCTTTTCTGTATTTCTTAAACATTTGTCTCTACAGGTGTTGAGGGATTTTCTCAATGTTTCGCTTAGTTTTAATGTGAACCAAAATGTCAAAATGAATAGTCTTTTTATTTTTAGAACTTTTTCTCCACACGTGCTTAAGGATTTTCTCAGAATGTTTCGCTCAGTGTTGATATGAACACAATTGTCAAAATTCATCGTCTTTTCTACATTTTTATTTTTTCTATACGTGCTTAAGGATTTTCCCAGAATGTTTCGTTCAGTGTTGATGTGAACACAATTGTCAAAATTCATCGTATTTTCTATATTTAAAAAAATCTCCACGTGTTTAAGATTTTTCTCAGAATGTTTCGTTCAGTGTTAGTATGACCATAATTGTCAAAATTCATCGTCTTTTCTATATTAAAAAAAAAAACTACATATGTTTAAGGATTTTCTCAGAATGTTTCGTTCAGTGTTGATATGAACACAATTGTCAAAATTCATCGTCTTTTCTGTATTTCTAAAACATTTGTCTCTACACGTGTTGAGGGATTTTCTCAATGTTTCGCTTAGTTTTAATGTGAACCAAAATGTCAAAATGAATAGTCTTTGTTTTTAGAACTTTTTCTCCACACGTGCTTAAGGATTTTCTCAGAATGTTTCGCTCAGTGTTGATATGAACACAATTGTCAAAATTCATCGTCTTTTCTACATTTTTATTTTTTCTATACGTGCTTAAGGATTTTCCCAGAATGTTTCGTTCAGTGTTGATGTGAACACAATTGTCAGAATTCATCGTATTTTCTATATTTAAAAAAATCTCCACGTGTTTAAGATTTTTCTCAGAATGTTTCGTTCAGTGTTAGAATGACCATAATTGTCAAAATTCATCGTCTTTTCTATATTAAAAAAAAAAACTACATATGTTTAAGGATTTTCTCAGAATGTTTCGTTCAGTGTTGATATGAACACAATTGTCAAAATTCATCGTCTTTTCTGTATTTCTAAAACATTTGTCTCTACACGTGTTGAGGGATTTTCTCAATGTTTCGCTTAGTTTTAATGTGAACCAAAATGTCAAAATGAATAGTCTTTGTTTTTAGAACTTTTTCTCCACACGTGCTTAAGGATTTTCTCAGAATGTTTCGCTCAGTGTTGATATGAACACAATTGTCAAAATTCATCGTCTTTTCTACATTTTTATTTTTTCTATACGTGCTTAAGGATTTTCCCAGAATGTTTCGTTCAGTGTTGATGTGAACACAATTGTCAAAATTCATCGTATTTTCTATATTTAAAAAAATCTCCACGTGTTTAAGATTTTTCTCAGAATGTTTCGTTCAGTGTTAGTATGACCATAATTGTCAAAATTCATCATCGTGTCTATATTAGAAAAAATTCTCTACACGTGTCTAAAGATTTTCTCAGAATGTTTTGCTCAGAGTTGATGTAAACATGTCAAAAATAATCGTCTTTTCTATATTTCTAAAACATTTTTCTCCACGTGTTTAATATTTTTCTCAGAATGTTTCGCTCAGTGTCAATATGAACACGTTTCAAAATTCATCGTATTGTCTATATTTTTTCTGTGCGTGTTAAAGGATTTTCTCAGAATGTTTCGTTCAGTGTTAATGTGAACACAATTGTCAAAATTTATCGTATTTACTATAAAAAAATATAGTTTTCACAGACTGCTTCGTTCTGTGTTAATATAAACACAATTGTCAAAATTCATCGTCTTGTCCATATAAAAAAATTATGTGTTTGAGGATTTTCTCAGAATGTTTCGCTCACTGTTGATATAAGCATGAATGTCAAAAATAATCGTCTTTTCTATATTTCTAAAACATTTTTTTCTACGCGTTTAATAGTTTTCTCAGAATGTTTCGTTCAGTGTCAATATGAACTCAAATATCAAAATTCATCGTCTTTTCTTTATATAAACATCTCTACATGTTAGTTTCAGAATGTTTCGTTCAGTGTTCATATATGTAAAAATTCATCGTATTTTCTGTTTCTAAAACATTTGTCTCTACATGAGTTGAGAGATTTTCTCAGAATGTTTTGCTCAGTTTTATTATGAACAAAAATTGAATCGTCAATATGAACACAATTGTCAAAATTCATCGTCTTTTCTATATTTAAAAAAAAAAGTTTACACGTTCTAAAGGAATTGGTCAGAATGTTTCGCTCAGTGTTAGTATGCAATTGTCAAAATTTATCGTTGTTTTTTTTTGTATATTGTTAAAACATTTTTCTCCACGTGTTTAAGAGTTTTCTTAGAATGTTTCGTTCAATTATCAAAATTATTTCTATATTTTCAAAACGTTTCTCTCTATGATTTTCTCAGAATGTTTCGCTCAGTTTTAATATGAAGACATCTTGATTTCCCTTTCACGACGTCTTCCTCCTTCACACAAGGCAAAAATATCGTCGATTTCAATCTTCACACTAGGCAAAACTACCGTCTGTTTCCGTCTTCATACTTGGCAAAAATGCCGTCGATTTTCATCTACACACTAGGCAAAACCACCGTCGATTTCTTCCTTCACACCAGGCAAAACTACCGTCGATTTTCATCTTCACTCTAGCCAAATTGCCGTCGATTTCTTCCTTCACACTAGGCAAAACTGCCGTCGATTTCCATGCTCACACCAGGCAAAAATACCGTCGATTTCCATCTTCACACTAGGCAAAAATACCGTCGATTTCCATCTTCACACTAGGCAAAACTACCGTCGATTTCCATCTTCACACTAGGCAAAACTACCGTCGATTTCCATCTTCACACTAGGCAAAACTACCGTCGATTTCCATCTTCACACTAGGCAAAACTACCGTCGATTTCCATCTTCACACTAGGAAAAAATACCGTCGGTTTTCATCTTCACACCAGGCAAAACTGCCGTCGATTTCCATCTTTACACTAGGGAAAAATACCGTCGATTTTCATCTTCACACCAGGCAAAACTGCCGTCGATTTTCATCTTCACACTAGGCAAAAACACCGTCGATTTCCATCTTCACACAAGGCAAAAACACCGTCGATTTCCATCTTCACACAAGGCAAAACTACCGTCGATTTTCATCTTCACACTAGGCAAAACTACCGTCGATTTCCATCCTCACACTAGGCAAAAATACTGTCGATTTCCTCCTTCACACCAGGTGATTTTCATGCTCACACTAGGCAACTGAGCGAAACATTCTGAGAAAATCTTTAGACACGTGGATTTTTTTTTTTTTTTTTTTTTTTAACGATGAATTTTGGCAATTGTGGTCATACTAACACGTGGGGAGATTTTTTAAATATAGAAAATACGATGAATTTTGACAATTCTGTTCACATTAAAACTGAACGAAACATTCTGGGGAAATATTCAAACAAGTGTAGAGAAAAAGTTTTAAAAATAAAGAAAATACGATTAATTTTGTCATTTTTTGTTCATATCAAAACTGAGCGAAACATTGAGAAATTCCCTCAACACATGTAGAGACAGAAGACGATGAATTTTGACAATTGTGTTCATATCAACACTGAACGAGAAAATCCTTAAACACATGAAGAGATTTTTTTCGATATGGAAAAGACGGTGAATTTTGATATTTGAGTTCATATTAATACTGAACGAAACATTTTTAGAAAACTATTAAACACGTGTAGAGAAAAACGTTTTGAAAATATAGAAAAGACGATTATTTTTGACAATTGTGTTTATATAAACACTGAGCGAAACATTCTGAGAAAATTCCTAAAAACGCGTAGAGAATTTTTTCTTTTCTTTTTTTTACAGACAGGACGATGAATTTTGACAATTGTGTTCTCTTAAACACATGGAGAGATTTTTTTTTTTTATTATTGACCATGAGCGAAACATTCCGAGAAAATCCTTAAATACATGCAGAATTTTTTTTCAATATGGAAAAGATGGTGAATTTTGATAGTTGAGTTCATATTAACACTGAACGAAACATTTTTAGAAAACTATTAAACACGTGTAGAGAAAGACGTTTTGAAAATATATAAAAGACGATTATCTTTGACAATTGTGTTTATATAACCACTGAGCGAAACATTCTGAGAAGATCCTTAAAAACGTGTTTTTTTTTTTTTTTTTTTTTACAGACAGGACGATGAATTTTGACAATTGTGTTCTCTTAAACACGTGGAGAGATCTTTTAAATTAACATATCAACAATGAGCGAAACATTCTGAGAAAATCCTTAAACATGTGTAGAGAATCTTTTTTAATATAGACAAGACGATGAATTTTGACAATTGTGGTTATATTACCACTGAACGAAACATTCTGAGAAAACTCTTAAACACGTGGAGAGATTTTCTTAAATATAGAAAATACGATGAATTTTGACAAGTGTTCACATTAATATTGCACGAAATATTGAGAAAATCCTTAAACACGCATAGAAAAATATGAAATATACGATGAATTTTGACAATTGTGTTCATATTAACACTGAGCGAAACATTCTGAGAAAATCCTTAAGCACGTGTAGAGGAGTTTTAAAAATAAAGACGATTCATTTTTTTTCATATTTAAACTGAGCGAAACATTGAGAAAATCCCTCAACACATGCAGAGACATATATTTTAGAAATACAGAAAAGACGATGAATTTGGACAATTGTGTTCATATTAATACTGAACGAAACATTCTGAGAAAATCCTTAAACACATGCAGAGATTTTTTGATATAGAAAAGGCGATGAATTTTGATATTTGAGTTCATATAAACACTGAGCGAAACATTCTGAGAAAATCCTTCAGCACGTGTAAAGAAAAAGTTTTGAAAATAAAGAATAGACGAATAATTTTGACATTTTTGTTCGTATTAAAACTGAGCGAAACAATTTGAGAAAATCCCTCAACACATGCAGAGACATGTATTTTAGAAATACAGAAAAGACGATGAATTTTGACAATTGTGTTTACATTAACACTGAACGAAACATTGAGAAAATCCTTAAACACATGTAGAGCTTTTTTAATATAGAAAAGACGATGAATTTTGATATTTGTGTTCAGATTAACACTGAACGAAAAATTCTGAGAAAACTACTAAATACGTGGGTTTTTTAATATATATCAACACTGAGCGAAACATTCTGAGAAAATCCTTAAACTACCGTCGATTTCAGTCTTCACACTAGGGAAAATACCGTCAATTTCCGCCTTCACACCAGGCAAAGCTGCCGTCGATTTCCATGCTCACACTAGGCAACTGTGTTTATATTAACACTGAGCGAAACATTGAGAAAATCCTTAAACACGTGTAGAATTTTTTAAACATAAATAAGACGATTGATTTTGACAATTGTGGTTATATTAACACTGAACGAAACATTCTGAGAAAACTCTTGAACACGTGATTTTCTTTATAGAAAATACGATGAATTTTGACAATTGTGTTCACATTAACACTGAACGAAACATTCTGAGAAAATCCCCAAGTACGTATAGATATAGAAAAGACGATGAATTTTGACAATTTTGTTCATATTAACACTGAGCGAAACATTGAGAAAATCCTTAAGCACGTGTAGAGAAAAGGTTTTAAAAAAGAAAAGAAGATTCATTTTGACATTTTTGTTCATATCAAAACTGAGCGAAACATTCTGAGAAAATCCCTCAACACCTGTAGAGACAAATGTTTTAGAAATACAGAAAAGACGATGAATTCTGACATTTGTTGGTGGACGAAGTGTGCGTCAGAGAGGTCGCTGCCGCAGACACAGTCTTCTACCAGATGCTACTAGCGAAGGTGGTCATCGTTGGCGACTGGCACCCTAATAGATCACAAGAAGTGGCTTGCCTTCGCCCCTTCTATGGGGTTAGGGAGGGAGAGGCAGGGTGGCCGTCGCGACTGACATCGTGACACGCACGTTCGACCAGGGAGGGATGCATCCGCCTCGTCATTCCCGAAGCTCTCCGCCAACGAGCAGCAGCAGCAGCTGCTAACCTGCACGCGGGCCACCAGGGCGTCGACTCCATGATCCGCAGGGCAGGACCGGGCCAGGCCAGGCCAGGCAGGTGGTCTACTGGCCAGGGATAGAGGGCGACCTCCGCTCCGGCGGCATCACAGGCGGTTTTGTCAGAGGAGTGCGAGGTCTACGGCCCGTCCTTACCGGCTGAAACATGCTTCGTAACCCCCCCCCCCCTCCCGAATACCCGTTGCAATGTACATTAGCAGACATGTTCCAGCACCAGGGACACATGTACATGGCGTACTCTAACAGGCTGGCTGGAACTGGCCCACTTTCCCAAAGGCACCTCGGATCAAGACGTAATTGCGGAGGAGGCACTTTACCCGCTGAGGAGCCCCACCGGAAATGTCGACGGACGGCGGAACGAATCTGGCTAGTGAAGAATTGCCCGAATTCTTCAAGAAATGGGGTATCTCGGTGAGACTTTCATTCTTAAAACATTTTTCTCTACACGTGCTTAAAAGTTTTCTCAGATTATTTCGTTCTGTGTTGATATGAACACAATTGTCAAAATTCATCGTATTTTCTCTATTTTTTCTATGCGTGTTTAAGAACTTTCTCAGAATGTTTCGTTCAGTGTTAATATGAACACAATTGCCAGAATTCATCGTATTTTCCATATTTTTTCCATGCGTCTTTAAGGATTTTTCAGAATGTTTCGTTCAATATTAATGTGAACACAATTGTCAAAATTCATTGTATTTTCTATATTTAAGAAAAATCTCTCCACGTGTTTAAGAGTTTTCTCAGAATGTTTCGTTCAGTGTTAATATGAACACAATTGTCAAAATTCATCGTCTTGTCTATGTTTAAAAAATAATCTACACGTGTTTAAGGACTTTCTCAGAATGTTTCGCTCAGTGTTAATATAAACACATTTGTCAGTGTTTGTATGACTATAATTGTCAAAATTCATCGTCTTTTCTATATTAAAAAAAAACTACATATGTTTAAGGATTTTCTCAGAATGTTTCGTTCAGTGTTGATATGAACACAATTGTCAAAATCCATCGTCTTTTCTGCATTTCTAAAACATTTGTCTCTACAGGTGTTGAGGGATTTTCTCAATGTTTCGCTTAGTTTTAATGTGAACCAAAATGTCAAAATGAATAGTCTTTTTATTTTTAGAACTTTTTCTCCACACGTGCTTAAGGATTTTCTCAGAATGTTTCGCTCAGTGTTGATATGAACACAGTTGTCAAAATTCATCGTCTTTTCTACATTTTTATTTTTTCTATACGTGCTTAAGGATTTTCCCAGAATGTTTCGTTCAGTGTTGATGTGAACACAATTGTCAAAATTCATCGTATTTTCTATATTTAAAAAAATCTCCACGTGTTTAAGATTTTTCTCAGAATGTTTCGTTCAGTGTTAGTATGACCATAATTGTCAAAATTCATCGTCTTTTCTATATTAAAAAAAAAAACTACATATGTTTAAGGATTTTCTCAGAATGTTTCGTTCAGTGTTGATATGAACACAATTGTCAAAATTCATCGTCTTTTCTGTATTTCTAAAACATTTGTCTCTACACGTGTTGAGGGATTTTCTCAATGTTTCGCTTAGTTTTAATGTGAACCAAAATGTCAAGTCTTTGTTTTTAGAACTTTTTCTCCACACGTGCTTAAGGATTTTCTCAGAATGTTTCGCTCAGTGTTGATATGAACACAATTGTCAAAATTCATCGTCTTTTCTACATTTTTATTTTTTCTATACGTGCTTAAGGATTTTCCCAGAATGTTTCGTTCAGTGTTGATGTGAACACAATTGTCAGAATTCATCGTATTTTCTATATTTAAAAAAATCTCCACGTGTTTAAGATTTTTCTCAGAATGTTTCGTTCAGTGTTAGAATGACCATAATTGTCAAAATTCATCGTCTTTTCTATATTAAAAAAAACTACATATGTTTAACGATTTTCTCAATGTTTCGTTCAGTGTTGATATGAACACAATTGTCAAAATTCATCGTCTTTTCTGTATTTCTAAAACATTTGTCTCTACAGGTGTTGAGGAATTTTCTCAATGTTTCGCGTAGTTTTAATGTGAACCAAAATGTCAAAATGAATAGTCTTTTTATTTTTAGAACTTTTTCTCCACACGTGCTTAAGGATTTTCTCAGAATGTTTCGCTCAGTGTTGATATGAACACAATTGTCAAAATTCATCGTCTTTTCTACATTTTTATTTTTTCTATACGTGCTTAAGGATTTTCTGATCTTACTTAAAATTTTGGTTTCAAAAAACTCCATATATAGATTACTCAATACGGGGGAGAGAGGATTACCCATGCTCATTCCAAATTTCTGAGAATAGAATTTATCATTAAATTGGAATTTGCAATCTTTAACACACAATTTGATCAGTTCAATTAAGGTGCCTGAAGGTAATGGTAAATCGTGCTTATTTAACTCTTCTTTAAGATAGATTAAAAGGTCATCCAGGGGAACTTTCGTAAACAAACTAACAATATCATAACTTACCAATTTAAATTCATAGTCTGGTTTTACCTCACTTAGTTTGTTAATGAGGTAAAACCAGACTATGAATTTAAATTGGTAAGTTATGATATTGTTAGTTTGTTTACGAAAGTTCCCCTGGATGACCTTTTAATCTATCTTAAAGAAGAGTTAAATAAGCACGATTTACCATTACCTTCAGGCACCTTAATTGAACTGATCAAATTGTGTGTTAAAGATTGCAAATTCCAATTTAATGATAAATTCTATTCTCAGAAATTTGGAATGAGCATGGGTAATCCTCTCTCCCCCGTATTGAGTAATCTATATATGGAGTTTTTTGAAACCAAAATTTTAAGTAAGATCATTCCCCCCAACATTACATGGATGCGGTACATTGATGACATCCTATGTCTGTGGCCCATTCAAGATAATGTAAATTATTTTTTATGTAAGCTTAATAATTTGGTCAGTTCCATTAAGTTCACGGTGGAGATAGAGAAAAAAGGCGTTTTGCCTTTCCTTGATTGTAATATCTACCGCCGTGAAAGTGAGTTGAAGTTTAGTGTATATCGCAAACCAACCAATGTTTGTTCATATATACACTATTATTCCTCACACCCTGATGGCGTAAAGATATCTGTTTTTTCGTCGATGTACCTCAGGGCCCTACGCATTTGCAGCCCAGAGTACATCGATGATGAAATAAGATGTATTTACGACATTGGTACTAAGCTACAATACCTCACACATGTTCTTGATAAAGCTTACAATCGTGCTAAAAGGACATTTTACAACCTTAGGTCAACTCAAACTTTCAATATGAATAACTTGCTAATTTTACCGTACCAAGAGAACCTGCAAAATATTCCAAATATGTTACGTAAATTTAACATTAATGTAGTTTTCAATAACAAGAACACTGTAAGACAACTGCTCATAAATAATTCTGTCAATAGTAATAAAGGGTGTGTGTACAAAATACCTTGCAAATCATGTAATCAGTTTTATGTTGGTCAGACTGCTAAAACACTCACAACACGAATCAATCAACATAAGAAATACGTTAGAGAGGGAAACCAATCTAGCGGTATATTCAACCACATGAACCATTTTAACCACCCAGTTGACTGGGATAACGCTAAAGTCATCACATATAACAACAACATAACAGAAAGAAATTTAATTGAATGCAGTTTGATCAAATCTAGTAAGGGGATAAATGTTAATCTTCATCAAGGTTTGTACAAATTAGATAGTTTTATTTCTCATGAAATTTCAAAATTGTTTGAATTGTAATATAAATTATGAGCAGTTGTCCCATACTTGTTGGTTACCAGGACGGCCCAAACGTCCCATACTTGTTGGCTACCAGGACGGCCCATACGTCCGTCACGTGTACCTCTTCCACTACCTCTCCGAATGCCCTCTTCACTATGTCATATATTCTGTACCTTGTTTCTTCATCTTATAATTCCTTCTTTGTATCTGCACTGAAGATGTAATTACACGAAAGCGCTCTGCTTCGTTAGTTTACTTTTCCTAGTGGTTATTTACGCATATATATATATATATATATATATATATATATATATATATATGGTGTGTGTACAGCGTGTGTGTACAGCATATATATATATATATATATAAATATATATATATATATATATATATATATATATATATATATATGAACATTTTTAGAAGCTCCGCATGGGATACGAACCCTGACCCGTGCGTCGATAATCACGAGGCCAAGACGCTAGCGACCATGCTACATGGTGATGGTTCAAAAGGACTGTACTAGTCCCCGACCACGCTTCACGTAACATTGTCTTAAACATACCCAACTTGTCGGAGGGCTCGCCTAATACGGGATTAGATGAAAATGAGACTAGATCTTCCAATGTTACGTGAAGCGTGGTCGGGGACTAGTACAGTCCTTTTGAACCATCACCATGTAGCATGGTCGCTAGCGTCTTGGCCTCGTGATTATCGACGCACGGGTCGGGGTTCGATCCCATGCGGAGCTTCTAAAAATGTTCAATCTGTCTTAAACATACCAAACTTGTCGGAGGGCTCGCCTAATACGGGATTAGATGAAAATGAGACTAGATCTTCCAATGTTACGTGAAGCGTGGTCGGGGATTAGTACAGTCCTTTTGAACCATCACCATGTAGCATGGTCGCTAGCGTCTTGGCCTCGTGATTATCGACGCACGGGTCAGGGTTCGTATCCCATGGCGGAGCTTCTAAAAATGTTCAATCTGTCTTAAACATACCCATATATATATATACATATATATATATATATATATATATATATGTATTTGTATATATATATACATATACATATATGTATATATATGTATATATATGTATATATATATACATATATATGTATATATATATACATATATATGTATATATATATACATGTATATATATGCATGTATATATATATACATGTATATATATGCATATATATATATATATATGTATATATATATACATATATATATACATATATATATATATATATATATATACATATATGTATATAGAACGGTGCCTTCCAGAGGACTTTGTAGCATGGAATTTAATGAACCATGCCCTTGGTTCAACTTTGCCGGTGGCAGAAATCGAACCGCCACCTTCTCGACCATCGCCGTAAGTAACGACGACCTAACTAGGCGATTTCATTCAGCTAAGAGGAACACCTCTCAAGGTCGGGCCTCCGACTGCGTTCTGAATATCTTGTGATCCTTCTGTTATGCCGTCAGGCGATTTTATTCAGCTGAGGGGAGAGTGATCTCCCCATGTGCGTGGCTCTTTAAGACTAATTCCTTTACTGAACTTTTTCTTTGCCCTCTCTTTAACTCTTTATGGCTCTTTCTGACGAAGGCTTCTTTCAGCTCTGTTACTGTCATGACGTAAAGAGCGTCTTTGTTCTTAAGCTCTTTTCTGTGTCTGTTTGGATGGTATACGGATGTTTTCCTTCCTTCTGGTAGCCCATATAATATGTGTGCCCTTTCTATGTAACTATGTATGGCTCTTTTAGACGGATTTTTTTCCGGTATTCCTCGAGTTTCCATAAACTCGTTCTTCTTGAGCTGAGGGAGCCTGTTACTTCATGCAGTTGTCAGGCAAATTATATTCGTCCTTTTAGGAACTAAAATTGCTTCCTGATGAGTCTAATGGGCTTCATGTTTATTTTCACATTGAATGAAAATCAGACAAGAAACAATGGTCTCAAACTGTCCGGTAATAGATTCAATTTGGAAGTGGGTAGAAACAACTTTGCCAACCGTGTAGTTAATGAATGGAATAAACTTCCTGCACAGGTAGTGCAATGTAGTTCAGTTCGAAGCTTTAAGAATCATTTAAATAAATACCTAAGATGCTGTAATGATTATAATTTATCTTATATTATTAGTTTTTGTTTTGCTATCATTTGTCTGTCTGATTTTCATTTATTATTAGTTATATGTCAATTTATTATTATTTACTATTTACCTATTTGTTTATTATTTAACTATACCTATGCATTTATTTATGTATTTTATCGTTATTTACATTGTTATAGTTTTTATTTATTATTTTATTATTATGATTTTTTTTTCGCATTCGACCTAGATATGGATCAAAAGGTCTCCTGTCGGCATGCTCCGCCTTTGTAATCCTTTGTAAACTTCAAGTGGGATATCGTAGGACTGAGCCAAGTCCGAAGAGTGGAAGAAAAGCTGATACAATTAAAAGATGGTCACCACCTGTTCTACTAGAGAGGTAAGTACAAAGAAAGATCAAGTGGAGTAGAATTCTTGATAAACCGAGAGGTCGCTGGGAACGTAGTCAAGTTCAGTAGTTTATCAGACAGGTGAGTTTGGATTTCGATTAGGCTGTGTAAAAGGTACACTCTAAAGATAGTTCAGGTTTATGCACCAACTTCACACAGTTCAGAAGATGAAATTTATTTCTTCTACGATGATTTAAGTCAAGTTATGGATCAAGAAAAAAGTAAGTACACGTTGGGAATAGGAGACTTTAATGCTAAAGTGGGGAGGAAGATGGGAGATGAGTCGCACATCATATCTACTAAGCTGCAAACAGTGTCACGCCTGGATCTGATCTGGGATACTTACCTTGCTGGTTCACTGAAAGGTAGTACACGTGCAAAGCGGGGACAAGGCGTGCGGAGACGTGTGCTGGCCGCCGCATCCATTCCAGGAAACTGGCAGAACTTCCTACGAGTGGACAGCAACAAGACCGAGCTGTTTAAGTTTCTCTCAACTCCGATGACAAGATGTCTTGTCATTTGGTCAAATAAAACAAAAAATCATAAAACACCAAAATGTTTGATCAAACACCAGAAAAATATGACGAAGCGAGGACTGACGTCATATTCTTCTGGTGTTTGATCAAACATTTTGGTGTTTTATGATTTTTTGTTTTATTTGACCAAATGACAAGACATCTTGTCATCGGAGTTGAATGGGTTAAGTGCACAGCCCTCTGTGTGTGTGTGTGAAGGGGACTGCACATGAAGATGAGTCCACAACATTCATTTACTTGTGGCAGTGCTGAACTGGTTAACATGACAGTTTATGTACACATACCTTCAGTACCGATGTATACCTTGCCTCAAATATCAGACCATTGTAGAATGTCAGTGTCTTCACAGACTTTGAGTAAAATGTTGTCTTGTCAAAAATACATGATGATCAATATTCATCTCTCATGAATTAAGTGGAGTACTGTAATAAAGTATGCCATTTTGAAAAATGGATACCAGCAAATATTGTCATGTACTATAAAAAATATTTGCCCCAGAGGTAATCTCGCATGTAGAATTCAAGTGGCGGCCATTTTGAAATCCAATATTTTGGCTAATTTATAAAGATACACAATGCAGTTTGTAACCATCGGATTCCTTTCCTCCCAAAACATACATTTGGACACCAGAATCGAGTCAATAGCAGCATTAGACCCAAAGATAATCGAAAATGTAGATTTCAAACAACGGCCATTTTGAAATCCAATATGGCGGCTCATTGGTACAAAATATGCGATGTAGATTGTTTTCATTGGATTCCTTGCCCCCCA
Organism: Oratosquilla oratoria; assembly: GCF_046742065.1. Classification (NCBI taxonomy): domain Eukaryota; kingdom Metazoa; phylum Arthropoda; class Malacostraca; order Stomatopoda; family Squillidae; genus Oratosquilla; species Oratosquilla oratoria. Next base: position 56,643,429 of record NC_134788.1, read on the forward strand.
AAACATACATTTAGACACCAGAATCGAGTCAATAGCAGCATTAGACCCAAAGATAATCGAAAATGTAGATTTCAAATGGCGGCCATTTTGAATTCCAATATGGCAGACATGAAGGGAGAATTCCGAGTGGCTCAATATCTGAAAATGTTCGCCATATATCAATTTGTGCCAAATTTGATGCTTGTATCACAAAATGCACAATCCTTTTGAATATTCGAGCTAAACCGCCCCACTAAAGGGTCGTTTTAGAAGTCTTTCGCACTATGCGGTTCAACCGTGGACAAAACAGTCGACTGATAGTTTCTATGTCCCTCTTCACAGTGTGCGGGTGGTTGATTGATCCGTCGCCTGGCAGAATTCATGCATCCCACTGGGCTTGTCCGGTTCCGTACCCGTGCCCGGTGGCAGTAGGCTTTATATTTCAATAGAAGCCTTCACACTTCCGTTAGTATTCGTACAGACATCGTATGACAAACATATATAGCGCACTTCCACAAGATTGATCTCTGACAATGGAGCAAGATATTGACATTGAAAATTTAATAAGAGTGGTAGAAGTGAGGCCTCTTTTGTGGGATAAAAACCCTAGAGGAATATGAAATTCGAGATAAAACTGTTGCTGTCTGAAGGAGGTACAGTTATGGTGGACTGGTTGGTGAGGTTATTCAATGTTTGTTTAAGAGAGGGTAGAGTGCCGGAGGACTGGAGGAGTGCCTGTATAGTTCCGCTTTACATGGGAAAAGGGGACAAGTGTGAGTATAGTAGTTTCAGAGGGATCAGCTTGTTGAGTGTAGTGAAGGCTTATGGGAGGGTCTTGATTGAGTGGATTAGGAGAGGAATAGAGGGAGTAATTGGTGAGGAGCAGTGTGGTTGTAGGACAGGTAGGGGTTGTGTAGATCAGATTTTTGTGGTAAGACAGATATATGAGAAAGCTATAGGAAAAGGTAAGGATGTTTTTTGGTCTTTTATGGATCTGGAAAAGGCTTATGACGGTAGACAGGAAGGCACTGTGGGAAGTACTGCAGATATATGGGATGGGAGGAAAGCTGTTAAGAGCAGTAAAGAGTTTTTACGAGAGTAGTAGAGCTTGTGTTAGGATTAGAAATGGAGAGAGTGAATGGTTTGAGGTAAAGGTGGGACTTGGTCAGGGATGTGTTATGTCACCCTGGCTGTTCAATCTTTACATGGATGGGGTAGTGCGAGAGGTGAATGCAATGGTAGTGGGTCAGGGGTTGGAGATGATTAAAGAAAAGGGAGAAAAGTGGGAGGTTAGCCAGTTGAAGTTTGCTGACGACACTGTGCTTGTAGCAGGATCAGAGGTATTGAGGAAGTTAGTGACAGAGTTTGAGAAGGTGTGTAAAAGAAGGAAGCTGAAGATATATGTGGGCAAAAGTAAGGTGATGAGATGTACAAGGGGAGAGTGTGACAGCAGGCTGGAAGTGAGCAATAAGGGTGAAAGACTGGAGGAAGTGGGTAGTTTTAGATACTTGGATGTGAATGTGGCAGGAAAGGGAGGAGTGGGGGTGGAGGTAGAATGTAGATTGAGAGAAGTGAGTAAATGCCTTGGTGGATTGAAAAGTGTAAGGAGAAATAGAAATCTGGGAATGGATGCTAAGAGGTTATATGAAGGAGTGATTATGCCAACAGCATTGTACAGGGCAGAAACATGGAACATGAGAGGAAGAGAGAAGGAGTTTGAATGCGTTTGAGATGAAATGTCTGAAAAGTATGATAGGGGTTACTAGGCTGGATAGAGTGAGAAATGAGGTGAGGAGGAGAACAGGGGTGGAAAGGGAACTGGGAGATGGGGTTGATGAAAGAGTATTAGGATGGTGTGGACTCATGGAAAGAATGAGTGAAGAAAGATTAGTAAAAGTGTGAAAGGCAGAGGTGGAAGGAGTGAATATGCTGGGGCGTCCTAGGATGAGATGGATGGGGTGAAAGGGGCATTACAAAAGAGAGGAATGTCTGTGGAGGAAGGACGGGAGAGGACAGAAGATAGGGGTGAATGGAGATGGGTTGTGTATAGATGATGCTGTGATGCATGAGGGGGAGTGGGTGGGGATGGGGGATGAGGAAGTATGAGAAAAAATTTGACGCAGCCCGAAGGGATTTCTCCCCATCTTCTCCTTTTCTGCATGAGGGGACGGAGAGGGGTGGTCGCCGAATTTATGAAGCGGCCTTGCTGTGGATGTGTTGCGTCTTGCGACAATGCTTCTGACCCAGGGCAGTGGACAGGATGCAGGGATGACCCGTCATCCAGGAGGTGCCAAGATAAGAGGGAGGGAGGGAGGAGGGTGGAGGGGAGTGGAATATATAGGAAATGGAATGGGTGAGAGTGGTTTCTATGCCTTTTTCTTTTTGGCTACCTCCCGTGTAAGGGGAAAAAGCCTTTGATATATGTATGTACATTATACAAATAGCAAAGTCCAAATCTGCAACTCCCTCACACTCGGTACTGCTTAGCAAAGCATGTTTAGCTATATGGGGATACAATTGTTTGTGTGATGCGTCAGATAGGGTGTGTGTGATAGAGGATGAATAGACTGGTCTTGTCGAGGTTTCTTCACTGTGTATTGTGCTGTCAGGTCACATTTAGTTGGGAGAGAGGTATTTTTCAGATGGTGGGGGCTTTTCTATTTTTCTTTCCCCAGGGGGAGTTGAGGGTGTATGTTGGGATTTTCTTTTTTATGAATTTACCTATTTGCTTTAACCCATTCAACTCCGATGACAAGATGTCTTGTCATTTGGTCAAATAAAACAAAAAATCATAATAAAACAACAAAATGTTTGATGATCAAACAGCACCAGAAAAATATGACGTCGTCAGTCCTCCTCGAAGAGGAGGAGGACTGACGACGTCATATTTTTCTGGTGCTGTTTGATCATCAAACATTTTGTTGTTTTATGATTTTTTGTTTTATTTGACCAAATGACAAGACATCTTGTCATCGGAGTTGAATGGGTTAAAGGGTCATCGAGCACCGAGAGATGGCCGGCCCACGGGTAGTGCTTAGGACTAAGTCTTGGGTAACCCAAGTCAGAGTCCATCTCTTAGGTTTGCATTGCAGGCACCCGTCACCACTACCTGCTAGAGCACAGAGTCACTGTCATTCTTCGCCCGCCTGGGCCTCCTCAAGGGAGGAATGGGATGGCACCTCACCGCCGAGATGGGAGCTGGCAGGGCGGGTAAATTTCGAGAATGTGATAACTAGAGCAGTGGTGGGTGGGTATTCAGTCATTCTGTTGCATCATCAGTGGCAACTGTTTTCTTCATTGTTTGCGGGAGGTAGGTATGGGCAATCTCCACAGTGTCGTCATAATAGATTACCATGGGTGTGAGTGAGGCATTGTTGTTGTCCCATTGATGAGCAGGGTAGGAGTGCAGCAAAGAAGCTTTCTTGTATTCGGGACGAATGCTACTCCCTCTTTTTGTTACATCTTTGTTATTTGCAAAACAATGGTCATCTTGAGGGGGTTGGGTGGTGGGGTGTCAAGTAAAACTAGGAAGGACTGCTTTGGAAACGGTTTTTCTAACCCAGCTCTCCATTTGGGATGAGCAAAGCAGATACACATAACCCCATCCACATTGGCACAAAGTATGCAGATCCAGATTCACCGCCTTTACCTACAGATTAAGGCAGCGGCATTTGCTATTTGTCTGATCTCACCACTACGCACCTTCGCCGGAAGAATGAAGTTATTGCCAGACAACTGGAGGAAAATTCTGACAGTGACTGAATATGCACTGCTAAACTCAGTCACTACCTTACATCGACTTCGTTGGTAAGAATCAATCTTAGGTGGTGCGACAGCAGTTATAGCCAATCGACTAACTTGAGCCCTTTGGCATGGTCCAAAGTAAACCCCTATTGTTTACATATCTAACGATGACCTACGCATGGCGATGTCTCACTGTTATTCTGTACAATTTTTATTTATGGATACATGTGTGTAATATATATATATACACACATTCATGATACGACTGCATAGTGTTAGGAATGGCTTGGAATTTGAAAAAACAACAAATCTATTAACTTGCCATTTCACATGGCAACGTGGCTCATGCGACGTTGCCACCCAAGATGTATGCAAAGATATATATAGAGATGTAGCAAGACCCTATGAGGAGAGTGATGTGGCAGCAGCGCAGTCTCAACGAGTCGCGCCTGAAGGATCAAGTTGAAATCGATAGAGCATACCCTCCTTCTAGAGAGGACATGGAGGAAGTCCTAGCCCCCACTTGTACAAGTAAAATGATGCATGTCAGCTACTGTGACCCATTGCATGACCTACAGTTAAAACATCATACAAAACAGAAGACTTGATAAGCTATTGTTTGCAGGTACAACATTCAGTAAGGAGAAGTAAACAGCAGTCCAATAAATTATCTTTGACTACATTCTCATCAAAACACACACCCAATAATAAATACAGACATCCACATTTCTAAATTACTGCAAGTTTACCAGAAACATTCACAGATGAAAAATAATCGGTGGTATTCCTTACAACATAATTTTACATTCTTGTAATTTGTCTCATTTTCTACCAAAATATATGGCACATAACTCAGGCCAGCACACCCATGTTTGGTCTTGTCCAAAGACACACTAAATCATCTCCTTCAATTTGATGACTTCCTTGGCAGATTTTATGGTGACCACCAGATTTGAATTACGCCAAAGGGTCTTGGCCAAACTGGGCCCATTTCCTCCCATATGAGTGAATCCAATCATCCCTATAGACATCACCAGGCCAAATAGGAGCTTTGATTCGGCTTCAGTGTGAGCCGAAATTTCCCCATGCTAATTAGAACTCTTGGTCCACCTCATGCTCTTCCACTTTGATTTCCACATTGGCATCAACTCTTTGAGGGGTACTGCCACTTACATACTTGTCGGAATCACTTCTATTGGCTATTTTTCCAAGACACTCGCTATCCTCACTAATTCTTTCCAACTTAAACATGGTGGAAGACGACGAACTATAAACCTTTTGACTAGAATGCACCGCAAGATGTTTCACGAGCTGTTTTTGTTTGACGAAAGCAGCCGGACAATATTTACATTTGTAGAATTTTTTCTTGGTGTGCGTCATGACGTGTTTCTTGAGGGTGCTCGTCTTGCAGAAGGCCTTGTGGCAGAAGGAGCACGTGTGCGGCTTCTCTCCCGTGTGCATGCGAAGATGCTGCTTCAGGCTGCCCAAGCGGGCAAAGGCGGCATCACAAAGGTGGCATTTATGCGGCCTTTCTCCTGTGTGAATGCGGATATGCTGCTTCAGGCTACCGGCGTGGGAAAACCCTGCAGTGCAGACGACACACCGGTGGGGCTTTTCGCCCGTGTGGGTTCTGATGTGCTGCTTGAGACTGCTAGACTGAGCAAAGGCAGCTTGGCACCATGTACACTTATGGGGCCGCTCACCTGTGTGCGTCATCATGTGGTTTTTCAAGCTGCCCGGCTGAGCAAAGGTGGTGCCGCACAAGGTGCATTTGTGGGGCCGGTCTGCTGTGTGGATCCGCATGTGTCGCTTCAAGTTGCCCGTCAAGGAAAAGGCCGCGTTACACAAGACACACTGGTACGGCTTCTCGCCTGTGTGGATTCTCATGTGCTGCTTCAAGCCGTCGGCCTTGGCGAATCTGCTGTGGCATACCTCACACTCGTGCGGTTTCTCTCCTGTGTGGGTCATCATATGAACCTTGAGACTGCCCATCTTGTTGAAAGCCACGCAACACAAAGAACAACTGTATGGCTTTTCTCCCGTGTGTATCATGACATGCTGCCTCAGACCGCTGGCCTGGGCGAAGGCGGAGCCGCAGGTCGTGCACTCAAAGGGCTTCTCACCGGTGTGGATACGGAAATGTCTCTTGAGGCTGTCTGCGAGGGAGAAGGCAGCGCTGCACACCGTGCACTTGAACGGCCTCTCGCCTGTGTGAGTTCGCATGTGTTGCTTGACGCCCCCATTGTGCGTGAAGGAGAGGCCGCATATTGCACACGTGTATGGCCTTTCCCCGGTGTGCGTGCGCATGTGCAGTTTGAGGCTCCCCGCCTGCGAGAAAGCAGACTCGCACAGACTGCACTTGTACGGCCTCTCTCCAGTGTGAGTCCTTATATGCCGGTTCAGACTGCCAGTGTGAGTAAAGGTGGCATCGCAGAGGGAACACTGGTGCTTCTTCTTCCTCTCCCTGCGTCTACCACCACGAGCGCATAACCCTAAAACTGCCGATGGGACAGAGTAATCACTATCAATTTTATGCCCATATTCAGATACACAAGCTTCTTCATTTACATATCCTCCCTCAACTGTACTGGCATCTTCCTTGAGGGCACATTGCTGTTGATGAGCCTTGTATGGAGCAAAGTCAAATGGTTTGGATCCTTCATCAGTTTCGACAGAATCCAATTCACATCCGGGTTTGAAACTCTTTCCCTGTGCTAGCCAACCTTTATTTATTTCAGTTGCATGATGGTTCAGGCTTGGTGATTCATTCTCGCCATCCAGATTTGTACCATTCATCATATCAACCTGGAAAGAATGACTCTGCTTAGTTTTTCTATTAAAAATACAAAAATAAAACAGGCTGGAGAAAGGGGACTATTTTCCCTACTATGCCTATGCTGTTTGAATCCCCTGATCAATTGTAATCTGTATTTTTAATGACCAAGTCCCTTTGAGCATAATTACAAAATTCATATACTCAATTGATGTAAAGATATGACCAAAACTTTCCTTTATCTTTGCAACACAAATTTCATTAACATTTGGCACATTTAACTGCTGGTAGAGGTGGATGCTTTCAGGCTATGCTGGGGAATGTGTTGATGAATGGCTCCAGTGTCCTTTCATCACCTCAGAGCCATCATGTGAAGGTGCTACTTCTCAACACCTGTGCCCGTCACTGTTTTCTTGAGTGCTGCAGATCTTGCGAAAGAGAGATCAAGGGCAACAGATTGGTTGATGGAACAAGTACACCAGGAATATAATTATCCCAGTTTTTACACCACTGTACAAAATAGTTCTCCATAAAGATTCATAAGTACTTGGAATAGCTTAGGTGATATAGCCCAAGCTGGAACAAAGCACAAATTCAAATCTAAAAATAATTGGAAATCAAGGATATAGATTGGGTTGGAGCTGTACGTGCATTTGAAGCTAGGCATGATAAAATTGGAGGGGAGGAAATGGGACTTAATGAGTGTTGCTACTTTCCTGTATGCTACAATATAGGAAGATACAGAAAAAAGTACCATCACAAAACTACTGCTCTAGTTTATTTCCACAAATTTCAATTTCTGCACCTTAAATTCTTACAATCAACATATCTGTCCACTTTTCAGGAAGACTGGATCATTGACAAGGGTCATTGTGCAAATATCATCTATTTCCTCAATGTATTCTGCATACATGTTACATTGTGATATTATGAACAACTCTTCTATCTTCCATACTTAGGAAGACATAATGGGTGGTATATAAATTTTCATGATTTTGTAAATTGTTTTGTGTTTGGTTACTATTTCTACTGTAATGTTTACTATCTTTTTTAAGTAGAAAAAATAGTTTTAAGTTTGCCTTTATTATGTGTTTTGTCTTTTCTGATTGTAGTGTAGTCTGTGAAGGAATGTACTAAGTTCTGGGGTGATATACATTTTTTGTATTAGAATAATGAATATAGTTCATGTTCCTGTAAAAATGACTGTAATGTTGTGTTTCTTTGTGATATCATACGTGTTTATTTCTAGTACACTTAGGGCGTTTTGTTTCATGTTGGAGTATCTTATGGACCGTGTGGCAACAGTTCCAGTTTGCTGTGTAGCATTCGGTGTTTTAAAGTGTGGCACATTTCAG
>NC_134788.1:56656279-56666279 GCF_046742065.1 Oratosquilla oratoria
CCTCACAAAATCTTATTTCATTCTCATATATTTTTCTAAACTGTACATACTCTGACTTGATACCTTGAACCATCTATTTTACCTAGATATGATTATTGGCCTGATATATAATATTTTTATGTGTTTCCACCATGAATAATTATTTATTTTTCAAAAATGCACACTACATCCCAAAATAAATATATTTAAACTTATAGTAATACAGAAGACTATTAGCAATACATTCTATTAATCTCAGGTCTTCCGAAGTTTACAACTGCTACATAACCTTGTATCTATCTAAAATTGTAGATCCCTGATAGAGAGTACCTAACTTGTTCGATACTGTGACAAGACGAATGTTATGGTACTTATTCTAAATATATGTTTTGTTAAAAATTGCTGGTTTTGGTAATAGTTATATACATAGGATGTTCATAAATGATAAGACAAACTTCAGGCTAAATCGTGACGTTATGATCGACATATACACAACACTGTCAAATGTCGGCTGCTGTCTACTTTTATTCATAAAATAAATATAATTTACCCGAATCATTCTGTATCCTAATCATTATATTACGTAGGTAATGACAGTCTCAACTAATGTGCTCTCATATTTCGTAATTTCTACTGCACATTGATACAACTCACCGTAATATGTATGAGATAGCAGAATTTCGTCTGCTTCTGTCAGGCTTCAAACACAGACGCTACGCTTTTCTCAGCGAAAGTAAAGGGTAGACAAAATGGTCTGTTCACTTTCGTAATATCCCCTGTACTACTTAATTATGCATATGAATATTAAACAAAAAATCTAACATTAACGTAAATGCTCTGGAGAGTTTCTGAAAAGTCATCAATATGGTTCATGTAAATAAGTTTTCATCGGAAAAATTCGCCAATCGACACTTTCCCTATTATTTTTCCTAAATAATCCCCACCCTTTATCGACATCCATTACCATTAAACTTCTCTTTTGTTCCTCTAAGCAATTTAATGTTATTCTACTTTTTTATTAATTCGTTTTTATTTGTTACATTTCCATCTTCGTTCTTTTTGTTTACCTAATCACCTGACGCTTGAGCTGGTATCTGGTCGTTTCGCTACATGGCCAGTTCGCTACCAACCATTTTGCTACATTGCTTGGTCGTTTCGCTACATTTCTTCGGACGTTTCGCTACATTCTTCGGTCGTTTCGCTACATTGTTTTTTTCGCATTGGAGATACGAATATGATAAAAAAATACAATGTGTGCAGGTTTGTAAAGTCATTTTCTTTTCACTACATGGCCAGTTCACTACCAACTATTTCGATACATTGCTTGGCCGTTTCGCTACTTCCTATCGGTCGTTTCGCTACATTCTTCGGTCGTTTCGCTACATTCTTCGGTCGTTTCGCTACATTCTTCGGTCGTTTCGCTACATCCTTCGGTCGTTTCGCTACATTCTTTCGGTCGTTTCGCTACATTCTTCCGTCGTTTCGCTACATTATCTACATTGTTCGGTCGTTTCGCTACATTCTTTTGGTCGTTTCGCTACATTCTTTGGTCGTTTCGCTACATTTCGCTACACAGTTTTTTTTATCGCATCTGAGATACGAATATGATAAAAAATACGATGTGTGCATTTGAGATACGAATATGATAAAAAATACAATGTGGTAATTGTTGTTACGGGATTGGGTTTGTTTACCTTGAGCTACGGCAATTTCCCGAAAGCTCGTTTAATTTTTGAATTGGGAATCTTTCCTGTAACTTCGTACCACACTATTGTAATTTTGATTAATATTATTAAACTCCCCTCCCTCTTTATTATTTATTTAAACCTATGTCATAATTTGATTAACAAATCGGGAACTTGAGAACTTACATCAAGTATCAGTTGTCCCGTGGCTTCGAAACCGTTTTGAAGGCTCAATAGAACTCCTGCCGAACAAGACCAACTTTCTGTCACGATACGTCAGACTAGCTGAAACCCTCGTACCAGTGACTAGCTTTAAACCTGTCACCAGAAGGACAATAAAACCTCGGCAAGGAACAATAACCATCGAAGTCTCAAGCTTATATATATTTCTAACGATTTTGTTAGAGAACTCATTCAGGTAAGTTCTCTAACGTTCTGTTTTGTTGATTTAATTACGACAACAATGTGTGTAGGTTTATAAAGTCATTTTCGTTTCTCTCAATGGCCAGTTCGCTACCAACCATTTCAATACATTGCTTAGTCGTTTCGCTGCATCCTTTCGGTTGTTTCGCTACATTCTTCGGTCGTTTCGCTACATTCTTTCGGTCGTTTCGCTACATTCTTCGGTCGTTTCGCTACATTTGGCTACATTGTTCGATCGTTTCGCTACATTCTTTCGGTCGTTTCGCTACATTCTTTGGTTGTATCGTTACATTTCGCTACACTTTTTTTTTTTATCACATTTGAGATAGGAATATGATAAAAAATACGATATGCGCAAATTTATGAAGTAATTTTGTAGGCTGCGGAAGTAGAATTTACATAATGGGCGATATATGAATTTGTTTTTATCAGGCATTGTTTTATGCAATCGTGAGGCAGATTATTGGGCAGATAATTATAAAAGTGACTTATCATGCACATTACCAGAGCTGGGATCGTTCCTCGGTCGTTTCGCTACATTTCTTCGGTCGTTTCGCTACATTTCTTCGGTCGTTTCGCTACGTTTTTTTTCGCATTTGAGATAAGAATATGATAAAGAATACAATGTGTGCAGGTTTACAAAGTAATTTTCGTTTCACTACATGGCCAGTTCGCTACCAACCATTTCGCTACATCCTTTCGGTCGTTTCGCTACATTCTTCGGTCGTTTTGCTACACTGTCTCGGTCGTTTCGTTACATTCTTTTGTCGTTTCGCTACATTCTTTCGGTCGTTTCGCTACATTCTTTGGTCGTTTCGCTACATTGTCTCGGTCGTTTCGCTACATTCTTCGGTCGTTTCGCTACATTTGGCTACATTGTTCGGTCGTTTCGCTACATTCTTTCGGTCGTTTCGCTACATTCTTTGGTCGTTTCGCTACATTTAGCTACACTATTTTTTTTTATACCATTTGAGATACGAATATGATAAAAATACGATGTGTGCAAATTTATAAAATAATTTTGTAGGCTACGGAAGTGGAATTTACCTAATGGGCGACAGATAAAGTTGTTTTTATCAGGCCTTGTTTTATGCAATCGTCAGGCAGATTATCGGGCAGATAATTATAAAACAGTGACTTATCATGCACATTACCAGAGCTGGGCGCGTTCCTCGGTGAGTTCCACTTTAGTTTGGCCGCGGTTAGCGCTCCTAAGCTATTAAAGAAATATAGGTATCGGTTTAGTATGTGACCTACGAAAATTTTCTTTGGTATATTATGTGGCCTACCGGACATTAATTTCGGAACACACCGAAGAACGCGCCCAGTTCTGTATATTACTATTATAATGCCCGTTCATTTCACACACATGACATACTACTATATATGTCATGTGCGTGAAATGAATGGGCGTTCTAAAATGAAATGTTTGTCATCTTCAGATTCAGTTGGAATTAGGGGGGACCTAAATTATTTAAAACTGTGATGAATAATTCCTAAATAATTTTTCTTTCTTTTATTCGAAATGTGCTTATTACAAAATAATGTGTATTGTTCAGTTTCAATACACGTAATTGTAATTCAATAGGCCGCGCCTATGCCATAGGCTGACTGTTTGCGCTAAATGTTACCCCTGGCAACATAAGTCGAATCCTGCAACCTGATTGGTTCGAACTTTAAAAGGAATATTGTCTAAAGTTTATATTCCAAGAATCTTGCAGTTCAACCGATTGTGTCTCCAGGGTCTGACGACGCGACCCGAGATTGGAGGAAGACCCTGGGTACAGAGAATTAGGTTTCATTGCCAGGACGGTAACGAATAAAAGTGCAGAGGTAATTGTTAAACTATCTAGCGATAGTTAGACCCATCCTTGACTATGTGGTACAGTTTTGGCCTCCGTCCTACAGAATGGACATCAATTCACTAGAATCAGTACAGAGAAGAATGACCAAAGTGATACATGGACTCAGAAATTTGCCTTACAGAGAGGCTTAGGTACCTTAACTTACACTCTCTGGAAAGACACAGAGTGCGGGGTGATCTAATAGAGGTGTTCAAGTGGATCAAAGGCTTTATCAAGGGTAATGCAAACAAGGTCATCATACTAAAACAACAGGGCAGGACTCGCAGTAATAGTTATAAACTGGACAAATTTAGATTTAAAGAAATAGGCAAGAATTGGTTTATTAATAGGGTGGTCGACGAATGGAATAAACCTAGTAACCATATAGTAAGCGCTGAAACTATCAATTGCTTGAAGAAACTATTAGACAACTTTATGGATTGGGATGACAGGTGGTGATGGATACGGAGCTGCCTAGTGTAGGCTTTATGGTCTCATGCAGTCTCCTTCAGTCTTATGTTCTTATGAGGTTGATGCCCCCTTGTGATATTGGTCAGTCGTATCTGTGTGCCCCAGGACTGATGATGCATGATGCGTATCTTCGATTGCCTAAAAAGGCCGGAAGATACGTTTCATCAGTTTCGGTCTTTTTTCATATATATATATATATGTATATATATATATATATATATATATATGTATGTATATATATATGTATATGTATTTATATATATATACATATATATATAAAAATATATATATATATATATATATATATAAACTGTGTTCAGGGCCTCATCAGCTGGGAAGCGCAGTGCTTTTTTTCATTTTTTTTTTTACAATAAATAAATAAATAAATAAATAAATAAATAAATAAAATGGAATGAGATTGTTCGGCTTTTGATCAACACTCACTCCTAAACTGTGTTCAGGACCTCATCAGCTAGGAAGCACAGTGCAAAATTATATGGAGTTGGGTTGTTCAGCTTTTGATCACCCCACCCCCTAAATTGTTTCTCAAAAGCTAGGCCAAAAATAGGTAAAATAAGCTGGAGTTTTATATCCCTAGTATGGAGTAGAACAGTATTTTCATTGCTCTGAAACACAAGATTGGTAATTATGGAAAATAACACATACCAGTAAGAAAAAAAATGTCATACCGTGGGCACATCGGATGGTCCTATTCAATGATTCCCCACCAAAGATATCGACCAATAGCAATCCAGCCAACAGTTGGTGGGTCACATTAAAAGGACTACAGTCCTATGCGTAAAAGTAGCACGATTGAAAAAAAAAAAAAAAAAATTGTAGGCCTACAAAGACAAAATATAGGTATATGCCGTAAGCACATTAGATGGTCCTAATCAATGTTTCCCCCACCAAAACTATCGACCAGTAGCAATGCAGCCAACACTTGGTGGGGGCACATTAAAAAGACCGTAGACCCAAAAAGAATAAACATGAAAATAAAATAGTACAATTGAAAATCAAATGGATTGGCAACTACTAGTATTCTATAGAAATAGCACATTATACATTATATACTGATATATATATATATATATATATGTATATGTATATACATATATCATTCTGATCTCAAATTCGAATTTTTTTTTTGTAGCGAAACGACCGCGCAATGTAGCGAAACGACCGAACAATGTAGCGAACTGGCCATGTAGCAAAACGACCAGTTACGCGGTCGTTTCGCTACATTGTTTGGGTCATTTAGCTGCATTGTTCGATCGTTTCGCTCTATATCGCTACACTATATTTTTTCGCATCTGAGATCCGAATATGATAAAAAATACGATGTGTGCAGGTTTATAAAGTAAATTTGTGGGAGACAGAAGAATTTGCCTAACCAGGTGATTTGGCGACAGATAAGGTTAACAAATTAACTTAGAAATGAAAATTAGTAGCTTACACTTTAAACGGGAATGAAACAACTTTTATTGCAAAGAAAAGAAATTGGTCAGTTGCAAAGGAAATAAATTGATTTGTTATCTAAATATATATATATATATATATATATATATATATATATATATATATATATATATATATATATATATATATATATTTATGCTCTAGTTTGGACGGACAAGCACCCGTTAAAGTACAATATGTCTCTTTGGACACCACTACAAAGTTTTTAGGGCCTATACCGGTATCAAAATAAATCCGGAATAAAACTAAGATGGACTAAAGCGAACATAGGCCTAGTGGACGGACAGCTTGATGGGCCTACTGGTGATTGATCACGGGACCGTTCAAGTGAGAAGACGCATTCAGAAGCTGTTCCGCCGTTTTCCTACCGTCGCTATAGGCTTGCCAAATATCGAAGATCTTCTTCTGCAACTGAACGTACTTTTTCCTCTGAATCCTACGTAGCTTACCATCTGATACGAGGCGGACTTGAAGGCTGGCGATTCTTGCCTCGTCATGAAGCAATTCAATGGGTTGGTAAAAAGGCAAGCCACACTTGTCACCTGCCCTACGGTTAATGGCATGATGCCACCCCTCGACATCGTTGTCCGTTCTTATAGGTGACATATATACTCCATGCGGCAGTTGCTGTCTTCAACCTATTTCTTGCCTTAATTTTGAAAAGGTATATTTTATTAAAAACTCTCACATTCTGCATTCGAATGGAGTAGGCTAAGAACAGAGAGTGCACTTTGTAAAAGTTCTATTAAGTTTAGTTTATCTCTTGATAATGCAGTCCAAAACTTATCACTGTCCTCTGTATTCAAGGCTGAGTTGTCACAATCCAGTGGCAATATTCGCCATCGATCATCCAGTCTTTGCAATAATGAACTGTCTTCTGGAGGTATAAGAAGGGGCAATGCAGTTACTAGGGGTACCAAAGAAGGAACTGACTTCCTAAAATTCAATGATAAAGCATTAGTTGGAGTTAAACAATTCAGTTTTGAGATGACATCGTCACTGAAATCATAACTCTTTTTAATTCCACAGCAAGCAACAGATATAAAGTTGCGGCAGTGATGGAAAAAATCCTGCAACTCAGATTTTCTTGCTGTTACACGGGAGCCTTGAATTTCCCGTACCACTTACACCTAGATATATTTCTGGATCACTGAGATGCTTATTGTTTCTATTTGGATCTATCAAACAAAGCTCTGTTTTCATTACATATTCTCTCTCCCTGAATGAAAGGAGAATATCCTTAAAAAGAACACTTACTTTTTCATGGAGCACTATCATCACTAGCTTATCTGACTGAAAGTGCTTATCAAAAGTAGTGAACTTTGGCAAAATCCAATCTAGGAAGTTACAGTACAACTTAATGAAAGGGTTGTGTAGAGTTGAAAATTAGCTCAGCAGCAACTAGCTTCTCAGATAACCACATGTCTGAGAAAAACAAACGAAGAGCTTCCCATTGCTCCAAGATCCTCTGAACAACAGCAACCAATGACAACCACCTCGTCTGTGATGGGTATATCATCTTGTGGGGCTTCAAGTGAATGAAAGACTGAAATTGTACAAATTCACTCTGGCGCTTGCTACTACACTTAAAGAAATTGTACACTTCTCTTGCTAAATCCTCACACCTTCTAGGTAAAGCATTACAAGCCTCGCTGGTACAGAGGTGAGCAGAATGGCAAACACATTTGATTATAGAAAGACCAATGCATTCATTACGGAAGCGACTTGTAACTGAATTGTGAGCTCCCATCATTACACTACACCCATCAGCCCCAAAACCTATTATTTGTGTAACTGAGATTTCATGTTTCTCAATTTTTTCATCAATCCCTTATAGAGATTACTAGCAGTGGCTCTTTTTCCGACATTTTCAGGGTTGGGTGTATTGTAAACTTCACACAGCTCCCAGAATTTACTTTCAACACACTTAGGATCATGATAAAAGAATCTTACTACAACACAAGCTTTTTTTATGGAACCAACGTCAGTAGACTCGTCCGTAAGAACGCTAAATTTTGTTTCTCTTAGTTTGTGAGCAAGTTGTTCTTTGTAGGACTTTCCTATGACATTAGTTACAACTCCAGCTGCTTTAGTTCTTTTCATAGCAAATTCCTGTGCTATCTTGGAGTCACTCAAACTATCTCTCAAGACCTCTGACAAGTGATCCATTACCTTAAACGGCCCATTATGTGCAGCTAGAATACTTGCCAGCTTTATTTCTGCCATATCCACAGGATCTTTTGTGGTTTGTTTTTTCTTAAAGAAGGTTGATACTGGTACCTGCCTGTCCGTTGTACCCTTGAAATATGAAGTATTTTTTGCCTTTGGCATGATTTTTTAGCACTGTTAGCTCTGCATAGTAACGTTACAAATTTTACACCCAGCTTTATACTGTTCAGGTGTTTCCTGTAGCCACGGCTTGAAAGCAGGGTCTGTTTCCCATCCCTTCCTATATCGTTGCTGACAACGAGACTGAAAGCCTGAAGTAGATGCCTCAGCCTGTCCAGAAAGGCCAGCAGGTGCCTGTGTAGAGTATTAAACACATGTGACATATTTCCCTGCTTGAATTCAGGGTAGGCCAATCAAGCTGTCCGCCCGCTAGGCCTATGTTCGAATTATCTTTCCGTAATATGCTTTTGAATATGTCCTTAGAGACGTCTAGATGTCTGCAACGGAAGTCATATTGTCGTTATTCAAAAATGGAGGTTGGAGGTACGAGTACATATGCTACTGTGTTTGCGAATTTTGATGATTAACATTATATCATCTTGATACTTGGTATCTTTATAATTACTTTTGTCAATTAATTTGCAATATTAGGTTCTTTAAGGAAGAAGGAATCAGATGAAGACATTGTATTTAATGTAGATACTTTGCAGTACACGGAATGCGCCAAAAAGGGTGAGTTTGGACAAGAAATATTTCCATTTTGGTGGAAATATGTTGTTGTCAGAAATATAATCTATGTGTAACAACTGTTTAATCATACAACTGTGCTCATGCATAAATGGCAAAAAGAAAAACATTAATTTTTAGATTCTCACATTGGGAAAGACGTCACTAATCCCACAATGCACCGCGCTCCATTGCCGTCATTATTTTCCTGACGTCGATAGAAAACGCTATTTTTGTATACTTATATATATATATATATATATATATATATATATATATATATATATATATATATACATATATATATATATATATATATATATATATATATATATATATATATATATATGTGTGTGTGTGTGTGTGTGTGTGTGTGTGTGTGTGTGTGTGTGTGTGTGTGTGTGTGTACAGTTTAAGTTTCTTGATCATCTCCATCGAGTTTTTGGTCCTCAATATACAGAAATATGTCTGCATCGCCAAAAGTCAAGGGAAAAGTTGCTTACGCGCGATGACCATACACAAAGACCGAAAAATCTTCCCGCGCTCTGATGCCGACGTTATGACGTCACGTCGCATCAAAATCCATCATATTTTCTATATTTTAAAACATCTTTCCACGTGTTTAAAATTTTTCTCAGAATGTTTCGTTCAACACAATTGTCAAAATTCATCGTCAAAACGTTTCTCTCCACATGTATCTAGGGATTTTCTCAGAATATTTCGCTCAGAACACAATAAGAACACAATTGTCAAAATTCATCGTCTTTTCTCTATTCTTTTTTATACATTTTCATACATTTTTCTCTACACGGCTTTCTCAGAATGTTTCGTTCAGTGTTACGTAAGGCCACGTCCTGACCTGAAAATTTCGCTCCCTGATATCTTGATTTCCCTTTCACGTCGTCTTAAGCTAGGCAAAAACACCGTCGATATCCATCTCCACACTAGGCAAAAATACCGTCGATTTCCTCCTTCACACAGGGCAAAAATACCGTCGATTTGCATCCACACACTAGGCAAAAATACCGTCGATTTCCTCCTTCACACAGTGCAAAACTTCCGTCAATTTCCATCTACACCGTTGATTTCCATGGACACACTAGGCAAAACTGCCGTCGATTTTCATCTTCACACTGGGCAAAATACCGTCGATTACTATCTTCGCACTAAGCAAAAAATGCCGTCGATTTTCATCTTCACACTAGGCAAAAATACCGTCGATTT
>NC_134788.1:56671279-56678779 GCF_046742065.1 Oratosquilla oratoria
ATTAGAAAACAGTCTGGATGAAACGAGATATGGAGACGGGACATCACGAGCATAGCTCTCCTTCCCGTAAAATACAACCAGGGAAATATAAGTAGGTAAAAACACACATACTCACACATAGACGACTCGGTGGCGCGGTTGATAGAGTCCCTGACTGTCACTATGGCGGTCCGGGTTCGAATCCTGCCCTGGGCTGAAATAATTTCAGTATCGCTGCGCTTCGAGTCGTTATTCCAACTCTCGTGGGCGGGGAGTTGGGTGTGTGTGTGCGTGTAAGGTCAGCATTACCCATACATCGGTCATACGAGCTCTGAACTCTCTTCCGGGAGGGAAATAGCTGTCGATAACGAGTCCATCACGTGATCCAAAGACCAAGGTGAACATACACACACACACACACATACACTAACCATCTACATAATTATGAAGGGGATGGAAGTCCTTGATAGAGATGACTTACTAAAGTGGGATAGGAGAAAAACAAGAGGACACGAAAAGAAATCAACCCATTCAACTCCGATGACAAGATGTCTTGTCATTTGGTCAAATAAAACAAAAAATCATAAAACACCAAAATGTTTGATCAAACACCAGAAAAATATGACGTCAATCCTCGCTTCGCTGCGAGCGAAGCGAGGACTGACGTCATATTTTTCTGGTGTTTGATCAAACATTTTGGTGTTTTATGATTTTTTGTTTTATTTGACCAAATGACAAGACATCTTGTCATCGGAGTTGAATGGGTTAAGAGTATCGATCTGAAGTGATGGATATTTGAAAGCTTAAATTTCATTAGGACTTACAGTAGTAGTATTACAGGGCAGGATAGATAAGGTGGGGGGAGAGGGGATTTGGAAGGTTAGTATAAGGACAGAATGATATGAAAGAAAGTTAGTCTTGATAGGTGTGGGGCAGATCCAATTCCTCTGCAAAGTATTAGGACAAATATTTGGGCAGGATTGCAATGCTTCCAGGGTGAGCCGTCCGCCACCATATAAACTATACACAATGAATATATTAATTCTTTGCACAGAGTATGCAAATAATGTAACATATAAATACTTTTTACAATATAAGGGCTATCCTTGTATGTGACAATAATACTTACAACATACAATTTGATTACAATTGACATATATAATTATTTTAACAAAGATTACAAATTGTATTACACTACAAAGCTATATGCATTATGGGAAACTGCAGAAGTTGCGTGTTGCCACACAAGGTAAGCGATCCATTTAGCCTCTCGAGATGTCTTTTGAACCTGTGACTTCTTCAAATTACTGTCCCACACAAACTGAGTTGAATTGAATTTAAAAAATTTATTGATAATTTACATCAAAAGGATGTAGGTAGTATATTGGTCTTCACCCTCCACCACATTTATCTATGTTTTACACAGTATATTGTTGCTCAAAGAGCATTACAATCGTGGTGCAAATTTTCATAGCGTTTAAGAATCTTCTTTACTATATAATTATTCAATATCCAGCATACCTGTTCTTTAACAGATGTTAGAGTGTTGTTTCTATAAGGTCGTATAAGTTCACATTCCAAAATATAGTGTTCTAATGTGTGCGCATTTCTCTCAAGGCATAGCCGACAGCTCTCCCCATTCCTTCCAATTATCTGCCAGTAATATTTATACCCAAGTCTCATCCTCATCATGACTGTATCTACATATGATAGAATTTTCCCATAGGTCGCTTTACTATTTTGTAATACATATAGATAATGCTGCAAGCTTTCACTACACCCAAACGGAGCAGCCGCCGGCTGCCAGTTGGAATCCCCATCAAACTCATATATAACCAAAGTTGATCACGAATGGCAAACCTACTCCCCTGCCTCATCGCAAGTGCTTTCCGTAGTATACAGAAAGGAGATACCTCCTTTGGACATTCATAATTCTTTGACATCACGAAAATATCTCCTTCATATCAAGAACTTCCCCACCTATAACGTTTCAAGGATTCAGCAGGCTCCTAAACTGTGCCCATCCACTCGGCATCTGTACAGCGCATTTGCTATATACACTAGATAAATCTGACAACGCCCTTCCGGCCACAACACCTACCTAACCCCTCTGGTTACTTCTCTGGACGTTCGTGTTTTGATTTGACTACATTGTCTAAAAGATACCATCTGATATCATCTGACAAGTCTTTTTCCCCCATATTCCTATCATTACGTTTGCCATCATCACCTTTATTGCAGATACAGAGTTAGGATGTCTCCAATCATGGCTTCAGTCTTTGCTCTTCGCACCGCCCTACACTTTATCCTCCACTTCTTTCCTCATCGTACGCAATCATCCTTGATTCACACAGCGCCCTAGACGTTATCATCCTTTATTTCCTACATCCATTGATCTACGGAACTCACTCGTAACTCATCCAAGGTTCCTCCCGCCTCAAAATTATGCCATCTTCCTCTAGGGTGTCATTTCATGTTGACACCCCGAGCAAGGAACGAGCCGATAAAGGAACTCTGGAAACAGCGTCGTCCCCTTTCGAGGCTTCCAAGCAGATGTATTGTACCCTATTATACTGCAATAGATGTATTATACCCTAACCACCTGCCTACACCCCAAAAATTGTGGAGAAAATATGAGGAGGAACACTCGATTATCAAACCTCAAAAAAGCATACCCACTGCATGAGCCTCTTCCCACCAACGTCACCCATAACTTTGTTATGACAAAAGATGCTGCCCTCCGCCATTTGCCCTTGTGATGCTGACATTACCATACTCTCAGGGCCGTCGAGAGCCAACGCGGGCCCCGGGGCAGCAAGCATTAAGACCTTCCCAACTTTTTGTGAACGATTTCGCCATTTCTCCCCCAATTATTTCCAAAGCCTCCAACAATCAAAAAGGTACTACTGGTGAATGAAAAAGCTATATCTCTGGTCGAGTCCTTAATCATCTCGGGTCCTCTAGATATCCAGGGGTTCCGTGGCAAAAAAATTATAATTATTCATTTATTTGAACGGGAATGAACAAAATAAAACATGAAAGTGATGAAATCTTTTGCATTTTAGGAGAGAGACGGAGAGTGACTGTACGTGTGTACGACTATATACTGTGCGTGTTGGTGACGGTTAGTCTTAAATCTTTTTAAGTCGTCTGTCAAAAAAGTCTGTTGAAATAGGTCAGAACTGTGATGCTGAGTACTGTACTAAACTTTGCACTTTTATCTAGTTGTGTGTGTGTGTGTGTGTGTGTGTGTGTGTGTGTGTGTGTGTGTGTGTGTGTGTGTGTGTGTGTGTGTGTGTGTGTCTTGGGGAGAGTTCCATCTATATGGGGGTGGGTCCATCTATATTTGGTGAGATGGGGGTCGTTGGGGGTTCCGCCGAGTATCAGCAAATGTGAAAGGGATGTCGTGTTCCTTATGTGTATCAACGGTCCCCGTCTAAGTGACCCACACTTCCTACCTAAATCCATGGACCCAAAACGATTTTTGATAATAGCGTGATGTTGTCATGTGTGTGTGTGTGTGTGTGTGTGTGTGTGTGTGTGTGTGTGTGTGTGTGTGTGTGAGAGAGAGAGAGAGAGAGAGAGAGACGCACACAAGCACATACACACCATATACACACCATGGTTTTCGATCATGTGTTCGGATTCAGGGTCCCGACGTGATGGTGCTGGTGGGGGGGGTGGGCAAATGGCCGGGGAGCGGCAATTCTATCCTAGATTTGCCGCTCAAAAGGCTGACAAAATGATGATAACAACAAGAAAGGGAAGTCCCACATATTTCACGTAAATCAACGAAATTTGCGTTAAGCAAAATATGAAAAATTTCCTCTCTGCAATAGGTACATTAAATGCAAAAACTTATATCTGTTTAATTATTTCGCAAGCCAATGGCTAAAATAGGCAGAAGGAGATGGTGGAGGTGGGAAGGGGTGATGGGGGTGGGGAGAGCCACTGAGAGATTTGCCCAGGTACGACACTATACATGTAAGGGTTCTTGTTGGACTGATGATCTATAGCAATTACCCGATCAGATGAGAGCTCATATATGTATATATTATATATATATATATATATTTATATATATATATATATACATATATATATATGTATATATCTATATATCTATATATATATATATATATATATATATATATATATATACTCGTATATATATATATATATATATATATATATTGTTCACAACTAACACCACAGTGGGGGAAAAAGAAAGAGCTGAATGCGTGAGTCTATTTTTCGACTGCTAACTGCAATCCTCTTCAGTAGTACATATTGGGAGGAGGATGCCATTTTTAAATAGCAACCTCTTACAAAAGAAAAGTAACTATTCATCTCTTTCTTTTTGTCCGACTGTGGTGTTAGTTGTGATTTACTAATGTGTTATTACATTTCTCAGCAGTGATATATATATATATATATATATATATATATACATATGTATATATGTATATATATATGTATATATATATATATATATGCATATATATATATATGTATATATATATATATATATATATATATATATATATATATATATATATATATAGACACGCACAACTCCACAGGGAATTGACTATCAGTACACACCTTGCTCAAGGGCGACAGTAACGACTTGCAGTGTTAGTGGGGCTCTCAAGCCAAAAGAGGTACTCGAACTTGGGCTTCCTGCGTGAGAAATAAAGACGCTAGCCTTGTGTGTATGTGTGTTATACGGGAAGGGGAGCTATGCTCGTAGTAACCCGTCTTTGTATCTTTCAACATCTAGTTTATTTCTTAAACTTTTGTATGGTTTTTCCACATACTCTTGTTTCGTCCAATTTGTTCCAGACATCCACCACTCTGTGTGGGAAGCTATTCTTTTTCAGATCTCTTCTGTAACTATCCTTTTTTATTTTATTTTCATGTCCTCTTGTTTTTCTTTTTTCTTTTATCCCACTTTAATAAGTCTTCTCTGTCAAGGACTTCCATCCCTTTCATAATTCTGTAAATAGTTAGTAAATCTCCTCTTTCTCTTCTTTGTTCCAGGGTTGGCAGTTCCGATTTGGACAATCTTCGTTCATGTGTCAATTTTGAAAGTGTTGGTGCCATCTATGTCGTTGGTCTTTGTATCATTTCTAATATATATATATATATATATATATATATATATGGGAAAGGTGGAGGGGGAAACACGGGTCTGTATCTGATTATCGAGTTTATTCCTGACCGGTTTCGCTTACAATAGCTTCTTCAGCGAAACCGGTCAGGAATAAACTCGATAATCAGATAAAGACCCGTGTTTCCCCCTCCACCTTTCCCATAATTTGTCCCAATGTCTCTATACATATATATATATATACATATATATATACATTATATATGTATATATATGTATATACAGTATATGTATATGTATGTATATATATATATATATATATATATATATATATATATATGTGTGTGTGTGTGTATTTACCTAGTTGTATTTACCTAGTTGTATTTTGCGGGAAGGGGAGCTATGCTCGTGTTGTCCCGCCTTTGTATCTTGCAGTGTCTAGTTTGTTTTTAAACTCATGAATGGTTTTTGCGCATACTATTTCATTGTCCAGTTTGTTCCAAGTGTCCAAAACTCTATGAGGAAAACTGTTTTTCTTCAGTTCTCTTCTATAGCTATGTTTTTTTATTTTCTTTCCATGTCCTCTTGTGTTTCTTTTGTCCCAGTTAAGTAAGTTCTCACTATCGAGTACCTCTGTGCCTTTCATGATTCTGTAGATGGTCAATAGGTCACCTCTCTCTCTTCTTTGCTCCAGTGTCGGTAACTCCAGTTTAGCCAATCTCTCTTCGTATGATAGGTTTGCAAGTGCAGGTGCCATTTTTGTAGCTGCTCTTTGGATTCTTTCTATTTTCTTTATATTCTTTTTGGTACTGGGGGACCACAATGTCGCTGCATACTCTAATCTAGGCCTTATCAATGTAACCAATATTTTTTTCATCATGTCTTCGTCCAAGTATGTAAACGCCACTTTTATTGATCTTAGCAAGTTGTAAGTCTCCCCGACAATTTTGTTAATCTGTATATCATAGGACAAGTCGTTCGTGATAATTACTCCCAAATCTTTTTCGGATCCTACTTTCTTTACTTCTTTGGTTCCAATTGTATATTTTCCTGATATTCTGTTTTTGCTTTTTCCAAATTCCATTATGCTACACTTCTTCGTATTAAAGTCCACTTCCCATTTCTGACTCCAGTTCCATACCCTATTTAGGTCTTCTTGCAGTGCTTCACAGTCCTCATCAGTTTCTATTTTCCTTAGCAGTTTGGCGTCATCGGCAAAGAAGCTCATGTAGCAGTTCACGTCCTCATCCATGTCATTCATATAGATAGCAAACATTATTGGTGCCAGCACAGATCCTTGCGGTACTCCACTGATCACCTCTTTCCAGTCTGAATATTTTTCTCTGAGCACTACTCTCATCTTTCTACCAGTCAGAAAGTCCTCTATCCATTTTAGTAGGTTTCCCTGTATTCCTCCTATGTGTTCCAGTTTTTTTAGTAGTTTTCTGTGTGGTACTTTGTCAAAGGCTTTTTGCAAGTCTAGGAATGCACAATCAGCCCATCCATTTCTTTCTTGCACTATGTCTATTAGTCTTGAGTAAAAGCATATTAAGTTTGTGGAGCATGATCTTCCTTGTCTGAATCCGAATTGTCTTGGGTTTAATATGTCATTGTCTTCCAGATGTTTTACCCATCTATTCTTGATTATTTTCTCACAAATTTTGGCAATGGTGCTTGTTAGAGATACTGGCCTATAGTTGGTGGGTTCTTCTTTGTTTCCTCCTTTGTGTATTGGTACAATGTTAGCGTTTTTCCAGTCCTCGGGTATCTTTCCTTCTTTGAGTGAGCTGTTTATTAAGATGTGTATTTTGTCTGTTAGTTCTTCTTTGCACTCCTTTAGAATCCAATTTGCAATACCGTCCGGGCCATGTGATTTTCTGACATCCAGCCTTGATAAATGTTCTGATATTTCCTTTAGTGATGCTGTAAACTCATTCATGAGGGGAGATTTCTTGTTTTTGTCTATGTCACAATTCGGTATTTTCTCTCTGGTGAAAACAGATTTAAAGTGATTGTTCATGACTTCGGCCATCTCTAAATCTTCTGTGTATTCTATGTTTCCTTGGCATAGTTTCACCAATTCCTGTTTGTTTTTAAGTTTACCATTCACATACCGATAGAATAGTTTGGGTTGCTCTTTGCATTTGTCTATAATATCCTTCTCATGGTTCCTTTTCTCCTCTCTTCTCACATTAACATACTCATTTCTATAGTTAACATAAATTTGCCATTTGCTTTGTTTTTTGTCTTTTCTCCACTTTTTCCAAGCTTTGTCCCTTCTGTCTTTTGCCTCACTGCATCTTTTGTTGAACCAACATTTAATGTACTCTCTCTCTCGCTTTTGTCTTGGTACATGCCTGTTTACCCCTTCATTGTAGTTTTCCATCAATATATTCCATTTCTCTTCC
>NC_134788.1:56683779-56813305 GCF_046742065.1 Oratosquilla oratoria
AGAAGGTATCTAATTCTGTAAACTCCATCACTACTTGGTTCTGAACTCTTTAAAAGATCAAGGATCCTTTTGTGTGCAGGCAATCACCACTTCCCGTCTCCACCATCCCTTATACAGCCTGTTTTAGCTACTGGCTTGCGAATTAATTAAACGAATTTCAAAAATTGTATTTAATGTCGCTATTACAGACAGGATAATGTAAAAATATTTCATATTCTGTTGATTCTGAAGCAAAATTCGTATATCACGGTAAAATATTCAGGGCTCCTTTGACCTTCCTTTTTATTATGATTATTTTGTCAGCCTTGTGGGCGGCATGCCCAGACTAGAATTGCCGCCCCGCTAAATGTGCCGCCCCAGGGCATCCACGTACCTACTGACGAAAGATCCTTGCCTTCTTCAACTTGGAAGATCTTTGGGAGTATTCAAGCTATTTGATTACGCAAAAACATACCAGAACAACAACGCACATGCATAATCACCAGGGACCCTGACATGGGGGAGGGGCCAGGGCCCCCTCCCCCATGTTAGGGCCCTGGTGATTATGCATGTGCGTTGTTGTTCTGGTATGTTTTTGCGTAATCAAATAGCTTGAATACTCCCAAAGATCTTCCAAGTTGAAGAAGGCAAGGATCTTTCGTCAGTAGGTACGTGGATGCGTCTGGAGTCGTTAGCTTTGCCCCATGCACCTGAACTCCTGGGACAAGTAACAATCACTGCTGGAAATCGGAGTGAAGTGCGGGACTCGAACCCACAACTAAGGGAATGCGAGGCCAGCACATGCATAATCACCAGGGCCCTCACATGGGGAAGGGGCCAGGGCCCCCGGGGGCCTAGGATCTAACTTTTTTTTTTTAACTTCCTTTGTACTAATTTGATATTGTCCCGGTATTCTCTTTTTACTTTTTCCAAACTCAATTATACTACATTTCTTAATGATGAAGTTCATTTCCCACTTCTGGCTCCATTTCCAGACTTCTTCCAGGTCTCTCTAGTGATTCACAGTCTTCCTCCATACTTACCTTCTTTAGTAGTTTTGCATCATCTGCAAAGAAGTTCATGTAACATTCCACACCTTCATCCATGCCATTTATATATATGGTGAACATTATCGGAGCCAATACCAAACCTTATCATTACTCCACTTATCATTACTTCCCAGGTCGAGTATTTGTTTCTAAGTATTACCCTCATTTTTCTCCCGGTCAAGAAATATTCCATCCATTTCAATAAATTTCCTTGAATACCACCTATTGATTCTATTTTTCTTAATAGCTTTTTGTGTGGTACTTTAACCCATTCAACTCCGATGACAAGATGTCTTGTCATTTGGTCAAATAAAACAAAAAATCATAAAACACCAAAATGTTTGATCAAACACCAGAAAAATATGACGTCAGTCCTCGCTTCGCTCGCAGCGAAGCGAGGACTGACGTCATATTTTTCTGGTGTTTGATCAAACATTTTGGTGTTTTATGATTTTTTGTTTTATTTGACCAAATGACAAGACATCTTGTCATCGGAGTTGAATGGGTTAATAGCTTTTTGTGTGGTACTTTAAGAAATGCTTTCTGTAGATCTAAGAAAGCACAATTTGCCCTTCCGTCCCTTTCTTGCATTATTTATATTAGGCTCGAGTAGAAGCAAATCAATTTTGTGCCATATGATCTTCCGTGTCTAAATCCAAATTGTGTTGGATTCAGAATATTATTTTTTTTTCCAGGTACTTAATCCATCTATTTTTGATAACCTTTTCACATATTTTTGCTACTGTGCTTGTAAGGGAGACCGGTCTATTTTTAGTTGGATTTTCCTTGTCCAATCCTGTGGTACCTTTCATTCTTTGAGTGAGTAATCAATTATCTTATATATTTTGTCCGTTAGTTCATCTAAGCATTCTTTTGATATCCAATTTGCAATTCCATCCAAACCATGTGATTTTCTGACGACAAGGTTTTTTATCTGGACCCTTATTTCCTTCTGTGTCACAGTTATTTCTGTCATTGGGAGGGGAACTTTCTCTCTCTGTATTTCCTCCCAATTTTGTGTACTTTCAATTGTGAATACAGATTTAAAATGTTTGTTCATAATTTCAGCCATTTCTACATCTATATATTCATTGTGTGTGTGTGTGTGTGTGTGTGTGTGTGTGTGTGTGTGTGTGTGTGTGTGTGATTCATCATGGTCTTGGATCACGTGCTGGACTCGTGACCGACAGCTATTTCCCTCCCGAAAGAGAGCTCAGAGGTCATATATGACCAATCTACGGGTAATGATGTGACCTTACGCTCACGCACACACCCAACTCCCAGCCCACGAGAGTTGGGGTGACGAATCGCGGCGCAACGATACTGAGATTATTTCAACCCTAGGTGGGATTCGAACCCGGACCTCCGTAGTGGCAGCGCCGGGAACTCTACCAACTCCGCAACGAGTTGTATATTCACTTGGTCTTTGGATCACGTGTTGGACTCGTGATCGACAGCTATTTCCCTTCTGGAAGAGAGCTCAGAGCTCGTAGGTCCGATCTATGGGTAATGCTATGACCTTGCACACACACACACACACCCAACTCCCCGCCCACGAGAGTCAGAGTAACGACCCGAGGTACAGCGATACCGAAATAATTTCGGCCCTGGGCAGGATTCGAACTGGGTACTGGGAGCACTTCTACTCCCCAGTTCAGCGCTCTACCAACTGTGCCACCGAGTCGGGGTGTGTGTGTGTGTGTGTGTGTGTGTGTGTGTGTGTGTGCACTTTATTATATTTACCTAATTGTAGTGTATAGGAAAGGAGCAACGCTCGGTGGGTTCCGTCTCCTATTTTCAAATCTTTATACAACCTAGCTTCAAATTCATGTGCAGCTCCAACTTAATCTATATCCTTGATTTCCAGTTATCATGTTTAGATTTTAACTCATTCAACTCCGATGACAAGATGTCTTGTCATTTGGTCAAATAAAACAAAAAATCATAAAACACCAAAATGTTTGATCAAACACCAGAAAAATATGACGTCAATCCTCGCTTCGCTCGCAGCGAAGCGCGAGCGAAGCGAGGACTGACGTCATATTTTTCTGGTGTTTGATCAAACATTTTGGTGTTTTATGATTTTTTGTTTTATTTGACCAAATGACAAGACATCTTGTCATCGGAGTTGAATGGGTTAACTCATGTATTTCTTGAGCTTGGCCTAAATCACCCTCTAAGCTATTTCACATTTTTAAGCATCTTTATGGAAAACTGATTCTTCGCATTCTTCAGACAAGTTGTCCTTCTTAATTTGTTCCTGTGCCCTATGTGTGTGTATGTGTGTATTCATTTACCTAGTTGTATTTTACGGGAAGGGGAGCTATGCTCGTGGTGCCCCGTCTTTATATCTCATTTTATCTAAACTATTGTATTGTGTGTGTGTGTGTGTGTGTGTGTGTGTGTGTGTGTGTGTGTGCGCGCGCGCGTGTGTGTGTGTGTGTGTGTTTACGATTAAACATATCCGTTTACATTTTACATAAAAAAAAAAAGAATTACATCATCCAACCGACGTCCTTATCAGGTGACAAATCCCTCATCCGCAGTCGACATGACGTCACCACGCGTTAACCATGGATTGTGCAGTAGCTCTAATATTCCTTCTAATAGGAATGATAAACTCGGGGCTTGGCATGATAATCGCTACCAGCTTTTGAGTGGCAGTAACCAGGACGCCACGAAGCAACTAACGTGAGGGCGACAAACACCAATTCCGCCTCAGTCACTCTTCGACCACGGAGCCCGCAGTATGTAATTCTGTTTACAGTTGTCGCCTTACAACCGCTCGGGCTGACTGTAGTGTTTGTATAGTATTATGAAGAACAAGAGATAATTATCTGGTGTTTTATATAACAACAAGTTCAAAGACGGCCACTTCACGGAAGGGATTTGATCGTACAGTGAGAATGTCAGTATGAGGATTTGACTGAAATTTGACCATGAGAATGCGCGCACGCACAGACAGGAAAGGATCAACGGATATGGGCCCAGTCTCTTACTCTTCGGTTATCATGTGTGTGTGTGTGTGTGTGTGTGTGTGTGTGTGTGTGTGTGTGTGTGTAAGAGGGAGACCAGACAGAAGGTGGAGAGACGAGATCGAGAAGTTTGCAGAAGTGGAATGCTATGAAGGAGGCCTTTGTTCAGCAGTGGACTCAGGATGGCTGAGACCAGCACTAATTCAGTATCAACTAACTTCTTAGTAGTTTTCTCTATCTTCCGAACAGACTTCTTACAATCAGAAGGGAGGTCAAACACGAGGATACCGAGATCCATGATATATTGCTAAGAAAATACTACACAATAATACGAATTACGAGCTTTCGGTTGATGCTTTCAACCATCTTCAGTCGAGAATAGATGCTAATACAGAAAAGGGGGCTAACACTTTAAGTGCAAATTTTTTGTTGAAAACATGGTACTAGGAGAGGCAACATATACTGGCGCTCCGTGGGAAGGGACAGTTGGTATCGCAGACCCAGCAACTCCAAGCAACAACAGCACCCCCACGGAGTTCCCGTAGACATACTCCCAGGACCGCGGACATAATCCCACGGAGTTCCAGCAGACATCCTCCCAGTATCGAAGACATAATCTCACCAAATAGCAACGGGCTAACCCTACGCAGTTGCGTAGGGTTAGTCCGTTGCTATTTGGTGAGATTATGTCTTCGATACTGGGAGGATGTCTGCTGGAACTCCGTGGGATTATGTCCGCGGTCCTGGGAGTATGTCTACTGGAACTCCGTGGGGTGGATCTGTTGTTGCTTGGAGTTGTTGGGTCTGCGATGTTCTTAGGATGTCTTTGAACAGTAGAGTTCTTATGCAGAAGGAGGGTACTAAGTGCGTCGGTCTGTATATTGATAAGAAGGGTTTGTTGTGAAATGTAGACTTTCTCAAAGATGTGTAGTTTTCTGTGATTGCTGCGTTGTCTAAGTATTTTCGTGTTATCCATCAAGTGTTGTCTTGTAAGGGTTTTGCTGTGAGTTTGATTCATATGTTTATGTATGCTGCCCTCACGAGCAGGCATTGTAAGTCTCCTGCATAGTGAAGTCATAGTAACACCAATGTAAGACACATTATTAAGAAGTTTGCAACCTTCTTCGGGACAGAAAAAATTGTATATTACATTGGTTTGTTTGAGGGGACTGTGGTCTTTAGACAAGTTGTTCATTATAAGGACGGTTGGAGACCTTGGGGTTTTTGTAGTAGATAATGATGGTTAATTTGTCTTGTGGGTTTGTGCAAGTGGTGTTTCGTGTGATTATTTCTTTCATGACGCGTTCATCCGCTTTGTAAGCAGGTATCATTTGGATTTTGTAATAGAGTAAGTGTTTATTGCCTCTCCCAGTACCATTAGGTTAAGAAAAAAAATTACTTAGAATGTTAGCCTCCTTTACTGTATTAGCACCTATTCTCGACTGAAGATGGTTGAAAGCATCAACCGAAAGCTCTCATTTTGTAATATTGCATAGTATTTTCTTAGCAATATACTATCGATCTCGGGATCTTCGTGTTTGACTTCCCTTCTGATTATAAGAAGTCTATTAGGAAGATAGGGAAAACTACTAAAAAAGTTAATTGATACCGAATTAGCGCTGGTCTTTAACCAAACTTGTTCAAAGAGAACTTACTGCCTATATATTCTAATGTGTAAATATATATATATATATATATATATATATATGTATATATATATGTGTGTGTGTGTGTGTGTATATATATATATATATATATATATATATATATATATTGGATGAATGGTTTAGACAGATGAGAGTGTGGGTGGAGAAAGAATAAGCGAAGATGGGCTGGAACTCCTTTATTGCT
This sequence comes from Oratosquilla oratoria, assembly GCF_046742065.1. Lineage (NCBI taxonomy): Eukaryota > Metazoa > Arthropoda > Malacostraca > Stomatopoda > Squillidae > Oratosquilla > Oratosquilla oratoria. Next base: position 56,689,634 of record NC_134788.1, read on the forward strand.
TATACGTTTCGACCGACTCGGTCTTCTTCAGTAAGCTGTCTACAAACAGCTTGAACCTTAGAATTATTCACACTCGAAGACGGGGACATGGACAGGTCATCCAGCTGGCTATCTGGGGATTCCCATTCCCGTACCATGTATATGTTTCCCAATTGCATTTATTATCAATTTACTTGCTGCCTTCGATAAACAAACGAAACCTTCCCTGTCATTGTTATTTTCATAAGAATTAATATAGGCAGCTTCAACAGTCTTCCTCATGTCCCTTTTTTAATCACATGTGTAGGACCTCGACCCCATCCCAGTGGGGCAGATGTCCAGACTGGTTAGAATGCTGAACAAGTGATTTAGACATCCTGTGTGACCTCAAGTCTCGTTTGTGCTCGGCTATGCGTTTCTCGACGCCTCGACCTGACTCGCCGTAATAAGAGGAGGTGCACCTGCTGCAAGGAATGCGATAAATGGTACTGAGGACGTTTTTGGGGACAGTCCCTTTATATTCTTGGTCTTGACAATTTTTCTATATTAGAATTGGATTATGTAGTGGTAAATAGGATTATGATAGGAAGAGTTAAGGATGTACATGTGCTAAGGGGAGAGGGTGGGGGAATATCAGATCATTTTTTGGTGGAAGGTAAGCTGAGAGTGGAGGATAGATGGAGAAGGAGGAAAGGGACAAAAGGTAGGGAGGTTCTTAGAGTGAACTCCTTGAATGAAAAGGAAAAGGGGAAGGAGTACGAAAAGAAGCTGAAGGAGGAGTGGGAGGGAGTAAAGGATAGAGCAGAGATGGGTGTGGAGGAGGAATGGGGATGGTTCAAGGAGGGAGTCTTAAAGTGTGCAAGGATGGTGTGTGGAACAAGAAGGACAGGGGGAAATAGAAGAAAGGGTAGTGAATGGTGGGATGAGGAAACAAAGAAGGCTGTAGAAGAGAAGAAGCGAGCATTCACAGATTGGTTACAAAAGAGGACAGGGGAGTCATATGAGAGGTACAAAGAAAAGAAAAGAGAAGTAAAGCAAAAGGTAAAGGAGGCAAAGAGGAGAGCAGATGTGAAATGGGGTAGGAGTATGACAGAAAATTTTGAAAGTAATAAAAAGATGTTTTGGAAAGAAATTAAGAGGAAGAGGAGGCGAATCAAGTAGGGAAGAAAAGGTAAAAGGTACAGATGGAGAGTTGATAATGGAAGAGATGGCAGTGAGGGGAAGATGGGCAGAATATTTTAGGGAGTTGCTGAATGTGAAGGAGGATAGGGAAGGAAAGATAGCTGCAGTGGGAAATGCGAAGAAAATGAGAGTGATGAGTGAGGAGAATGGAGGAGAAATAAGGAAGGATGAGGTGAAGGCAGTTGTAAAGATGATGAAAGCAGGTAAGGCACCTGGTCTGGATGGATGTCATGCAGAATGTCTGAAAAAGGGAGGTTCAGTGATGGTAGACTGGTTGGTGAGGTTATTTAATGTTTGCTGGAGAGAGGGTAGAGTACCGGAGGACTGGAGTAGTGCCTGTATAGTTCCTCTTTACAAGGGAAAAGGGGACAAGTGTGAATGTAGTAGTTTCAGAGGGATTAGCCTGTTGAGTGTAGTAGGGAAGGCTTATGGGAGGATCTTAATTGAGAGGATTAGGAGAGGAACAGAAGGAGTAATTGGTGAGGAACAGTGTGGATTTAGGACAGGTAGAGGTTGTGTAGATCAGATCTTTGTGGTAAGACAGATATGTGAGAAAGCTATAGGAAAGGGGAAGGATGTTTTTTGGGCTTTCATGGATCTGGAAAAGGCTTATGATAGGGTAGACAGAAAGGCACTGTGGGAGGTTATGCAGATTTATGGGATAGGAGGAAAGCTTTTGGGATCTGTCAAGAGTTTTTATGAGAGTAGTAGAGCATGTGTTAGGATTAGAAATGGAGAGAGTGAGTGGTTTGAAGTAAAGGTGGGACTTCGTCAAGGATGCGTTATGTCGCCCTGGCTGTTCAACTTATACATGGATGGGGTGGTGCGAGAGGTGAATGCTAGGGTAGTGAGTCAGGGATTGGAGATGGTTAAAGAAAATGGAGAAAAATGGGAGGTGAGCCAGCTGTTGTTTGCGGACGACACTGCGCTTGTGGCAGGGTCAGAGGAGGGATTGAGGAAGCTGGTGGCAGAGTTTGGGAGAGTATGTGATAGAAGAAAGCTAAAGATAAATGTGGGTAAAAGTAAGGTGATGAGATGTACAAGGGGTGAAAGTGGCAGTAGACTGGAAGTGAACATTAAGGGAGAGCGACTGGAGGAAGTGGATAGTTTTAGATACTTGGGTGCAAATGTAGCAGGAAAAGGTGGAGTGAAGGTGGAGGTAGAATGTAGATTGAGAGAAGCGAGTAAATGCCTTGGTGGTTTAAAGAGTGTAATGAGGAATAGACATTTGGGAATGGATGCAAAGAGGAGACTGTATGAAGGAGTGATTGTGCCAACAGCACTGTATGGGGCAGAAACGTGGAACATAAGAGAAGAAGAGAGAAGGAGTCTGAATGTGTTTGAGATGAGGTGTCTGAGAAGTATGGTGGGGGTTACTAGGCTAGATAGAGTGAGAAATGAGGAGGTGAGGAGGAGAACAGGGGTGAAAAAGGATTTGGGAGATAGGGTTGATGAAAGAATATTAGGATGGTTTGGACACATGGAAAGAATGAGTGAAGAAAGACTAGTAAAAGAGGTATGGAAGGCAGATGTGGAGGGAGTGAACATGAGGGGACGTCCTAGGATGAGGTGGATGGATGGGGTGAAGGGGGCTTTGGGGAAGAGGGGAATGTCTGTTGAGGAAGGAAGGGAGAGGACGGAAGACAGAGGTGAGTGGAGAATGGTTGTATATGGATGATGTTGTGACTGCATGAGGAGGAATGGGCGGGGTGGGTGGGGGGGGGTGGGGTCGTATGTGTGAGTAAATTTTTGACGCAGCCCGAAGGGATTTCTCCCCGTCCTCGCCTTAGATGCAAAGGGGGACGGAGAGGGGGGGTCGCCGATTAAATGAAGCGGCCTTGCTGTGGATGTACTGTGTCTTGCGACACTGCTTCTGACCCAGGGCGGTGGGCAAGGTGCAGGGATGACCCGTCATCCAGGAGGTGCTCAGATGAGAGGAAGGGTGGGAGGGGTGTGGAGTGTATTTAGGGATGAGATGGGTGGGAGTGTTTTTATGCCTTTCCCTTTTTGGCTACCTCCCTTGGAAGGGGGAAAAAGCCTTGGTATATGTATGTATGTATGTAGAATTGGAAGTCCTTGCTATTTTCACCCCACCTTTCCCAAGAAGTCTGTCTATGCCTTCGGTTTTCCTAGAATTGGGAGCCAAAATGTATTGTATTTTATTATTCTGGGACAATTGGGCATTTGGTCTCATGAATATGTTCCTAGCTACTTCTTTCAACTTGTTAGTCATCCCCCTGGATATTTTACTTTCTTAAAGGCATTGGTTAACTAAGTTAATTCATCTTCCAGTGAGGAATTTTTGGAAGATGAATTAACTTACAGCCAGCGGGATGACCTGTCCATGTCCGTCTGCGAGTGTAAAATGGTAAGGTTCAAGCTGTTTTTAGACAGCTTACTGAAGAAGACCGAGTGGGTCGAAACGTATAAGCAATAAAGGAGTTCCAGCCCATCTTCGCTTATTCTTCCTCCACCCACTCTCTCTCTCTCTCTCTCTCTCTCTCTCTCTCTCTCTCTCTCTCTCTCTCTCTCTCTCTCTCTCTCTCTCTCTCTCTCTCTCTCTCTCACACACACACACACACACACACACACACACACACACACACACACACACACACACACACATATATATATATATATATATATATATATATGTGTGTGTGTGTGTGTGTGTTTGTGTGTGTGTGTGTGTGTGTGTGTGTAAAGTTCGCGTATACGTATGTAACTCAGGCATACATATAAAAGTAATTGTGCTTAACTTATATCTCTCCTGATGGCTGAGTTGGTAAAGTCACTGTCCATCTTTTTATGTATCGGTTAGGTTCGAGTTCTCGGCCTGACAGCGTCTCAATTTCCGAATATGCTTCCATCGAGCAACATAGCCCTGTTAGTCTCGATCGTGCTTGCAAGGAATTGAAATGAAAATAAGTTAATGTGGTTGATAAGATGAATATCTGTGTATTGGGGACAGTTCAGGCTGTTGATATATATATATATATATATATATATATATATATATATATATATATATATATATATATATTTGTATATTCCTATATTTACATATTCACATATCTATTTATGTATTTACATATTCATGCATCTATATATTTACATATTTATATATTCATATATCTATATATGTATTTATGTATGCATTATGCATGTATATATATATATGCTTATGTTCCCTGTCTTACTGTACGCCTGTGAGATATGGTACAAAGTGCCTTTGGAGAATTATGGGATATCTCTGGAGTGAATTCATAACAGACCAGATCCTGTGCTGTGAGACTCAGTCTAGGCCAATTACCAGCTTAACCCATTCAACTCCGATGACAAGATGTCTTGTCATTTGGTCAAATAAAACAAAAAATCATAAAACACCAAAATGTTTGATCAAACACCAGAAAAATATGACGTCAGTCCTCGCTTCGCTCGCAGCGAAGCGAGGACTGAAGTCATATTTTTCTGGTGTTTGATCAAACATTTTGGTGTTTTATGATTTTTTGTTTTATTTGACCAAATGACAAGACATCTTGTCATCGGAGTTTAATGGGTTAATTCGTGAACATCAACACCGGTTATGGGCATGAGACACGTTTCCCTGACGTTGATCCTACTCACAGGGTTGTTTCCACAAGAGACGACTCTCGATGGTAGGAAAGGAAGGAGGCGCGAACAGAACTCATGGTTGTGGCAGGTTGATCGACCCTGTCGAGAGTTGATTAGAAGGTTGGCTGAATGGGAGAAAGTTGATAGAAAGACCATATGGGGACTGGCGCCGGCGTTTGAGTGAAAACAACGCGTTCCCTGGCTTATGCCTCTGTGACAGCTATGCAGCTTGAGTGAGTTCATTTGAGTAGAAACGACTTAAGCTACAATCTTTTATTTTTCGAATCTCCAAATGTCAAATTACCTTTGCGTCATATATTGAGAAGCTGAATAACAAACTAAGAGAAGTTAACCCATTCAACTCCGATGACAAGATGTCTTGTCATTTGGTCAAATAAAACAAAAAATCATAATAAAACAACAAAATGTTTGATGATCAAACAGCACCAGAAAAATATGACGTCGTCAGTCCTCCTCCTCGAGGAGGAGGACTGATGACGTCATATTTTTCTGGTGCTGTTTGATCATCAAACATTTTGTTGTTTTATTATGATTTTTTGTTTTATTTGACCAAATGACAAGACATCTTGTCATCGGAGTTGAATGGGGTAAGCATATTTGTGACAGGTCTAGTGGGTCCGTTCTATTTTGTATTTGGCAACCGTTGCACTATTTTTCATGGTATACGTATTTTACTTTTTGTATTTTACTTACTCAATTGTATTTCGTAATTAACCCTTTCCTTGCGCTGGTGGTGGCCAGAACAAACGTACAAATGACCAGTTGTGGAGACTGGTAATTGGAGACACTTTGACGAATCTATTCGCCTTTCTTTTACAGTCAGCAGGGCAAAGACAGACGTCTTCCTACAAAGATGGGAAGGAGAAGAGGAGGAGGAGGAGGAGGGAGAAGAGGAAGAGAAGGAAGGGCAATAATAGATAAGAGAAACGAAACCAACGTCACCATTACCAAGAACATAAACAAAGCAGTGAGGATGCAGAAGGTACTTGGTGGACAGGCGCTCGTCGCTTTGTTTATCCTCGTCTGTCCTGCGATGGTCCTCGCCAGGTACTGTACTCCCCGATACATTTGGCACTTCACTTCGTCCATCAGGGCCGGCCGTAGGCTGTGTTTCCACCGAGCGAGTATCGTCAGATTCTCATCAAGCGTTGTGAGTTCGTTTGGGCAGAAACGACTTCGGTTACAATCTTCTGTTTTTTTTCAATCTTCATATGTCAAATTGGCTTTGCGTCACGTATTGAGAAACCGAATGGCGAAATGAAAGGAGCGAAACCTTTACAAATGTTAGACAGATTGTTGAAATGTTCTTAGGGAAGTCTAGAATGTTGTAAACAAAGTCTTCTTCCAGCTATTCGAATTCACAGCATTTGACGAGAATCGGCCCTGACTCGCTCGGTGGAAACGCAGCCTATACCCTACACACGCTCAGACTTTTACTCAGACTTGTCTGCAGAAACCATGTATGCGCAGACAAGTCTGAATGTGTGTAGAGGAGATTTGTGGTCTGCACAGACCAAAATCAAAGACCAGAAAAATATGACGTCAGTCCTCCTCGCTTCGCGCGCTTCGCGCGCGAAGCGAGCGAAGCGAGGACTGACGTCGTATTTTTCTGGTCTTTGATTTTGGTCTGTGCAGACCACAAATCTCCTCTACACACATTCAGACTTGTCTGCGCATACATTGTTTGTGCAGACAAGTCTGAGTAAAAGTCTGAGCATGTGTAGGACCCTTTAGTCTGTGCGCTCTAAGCACCCCATTCTCGGCTTGGTATTAGTGATTTACCACTAGTCATTCTGCCAAATCAACCTTAGCACATGGCCTCTCCGTTATGTGCTATTTATTTCTTATATTCTGTATTTAATTAAGGAAGCTGTTAACTACAATGATTATAACGTTTTAGGATGAAAACAGTGATTTGAATAAATACTATGGCATGTGGCAACAGCGCCTTTTCCCACTGTTGCCACGCCGAAGTGTCATAGTTGAGGCGGGGGGAATGGGATGGATAATAATTGTTACAATCCTAAGAAATTATACTCATTGTAATATACATCTTCGTTTGCTATATACAGAATATATATATATATATATATATATATATATATATATATATATATATACACATATATATATATATTTCAAATGGCACATAGATGGGAAATAAGAGAGAGACGGGGAGAGGCATGTTCTAAGCTTGGTTTAAAAGAATGACTAGTATTAAGTCACGACGTGTGCCACATCCTAAACGGACCCCTTGGAGCGCACAGGCTGATAGTAAATGCAACAGGGCAACAGGGGATATAAAGAGCACTGGGAACCCTTTGACCTCCCCTAAGCCGTCTTGTTGCCTTAACCCATTCAACTCCGATGACAAGATGTCTTGTCATTTGGTCAAATAAAACAAAAAATCATAAAACACCAAAATGTTTGATCAAACACCAGAAAAATATGACGTCAGTCCTCGCTTCGCTGCGAGCGAAGCGAGGACTGACGTCATATTTTTCTGGTGTTTGATCAAACATTTTGGTGTTTTATGATTTTTTGTTTTATTTGACCAAATGACAAGACATCTTGTCATCGGAGTTGAATGGGTTAAGACCGACCTTGTTGGCGAGGCAATAATGGAATCCCCTCCCAACGGGTCCCTTCTCAGCTGATTCGAATTTCTGTTCATTACACAATATGTTTTCTTTTTTATTATATGCCAACGGGTCCCTTCTCAGCTGATTCAAATCTCTGTTCATTACACAATATGTTTTATTTTTCTATTGTACGTCAATGGTCAGGTTAGTTCCAAGTCAGGTGAGGAACAATTTATATATGAAAGTTAAGAGGTGGTGTCCAGGTTATGCCACTCTGTTGGGAGCGGTGGAAATGATGGAAGAGGAGTGGTTCCTGTCTGCAGTTGGCGGACCTGGATTCGTGGGAAGAGGCTGACTTTGACTTCGGAGATGAAGAGAGAGCAGTCAGGGGGCAGGATCAGGAAGGGAAGGCACCCCTCGATCCAAGACAGCGCCAGGGGGAGGGTGTGTTTTTAACCCATTCAACACCGATGACAAGATTCTTGTCATTTGGTCAAATAAAACTAAAAAATCATAAAACACCAAAATGTTTGATCAAACACCAGAAAAATATGACGTCAGCAGTCCTCGCTTCGCTCGCTGGCGCGAGCGAAGCGAGGACGACTGCTGACGTCATATTTTTCTGGTGTTTGATCAAACATTTTGGTGTTTTATGATTTTTTAGTTTTATTTGACCAAATGACAAGAATCTTGTCATCGGAGTTGAATGGGTTAAGGAAGTTGAGGGTTATTTCGGAAAGGGATACAGTAAGATGTTACTCCCCTCTTCCTGAGGCGAGTGGCGCGCTGAGGGACATAAGAAAGGGCAGTAGCTCTACACTCCAGGAGGTAATGGTACAGGGGTTGTTGTGCCGCGGCCCTTCAAATTCTGCAGTATTCATGATCATCTCTCCCTGCATGTAGTACTTGCCACTCACAAAGATATCCAAGGCGGATCCTGTGGAAGATAGTTTCCGTCCGTCCACCAGGTGGCAGGTGAATGGCCTCGTACCTAGTGACGAGGTATTACCACAGTGCTGAGTACGAAATAACATTAAGGCTGTTATGGTCATCCCTGGCCATCATTCTGGTCTTCTTGATGGTGACACCCTTGACCTGTGTGATTATGGGCGCCAGGCAGAGAGGGGATCTGTGGGGAAGTGACCTGTTGTACAATAATTCTATTCTCAAATTGGCGATGCCCTAATTTTTTTTATTATTATCATTATCATCATTATTATAATCATTATTATTATTATTATTATTATTATTATTATTATTATTATTATTATTATTATTGTTGTTATTGTTATTATTGTTATTATTGTTATTATTGTTATTATCATTATTATTATCATTATTATTACTATCATTATTATCATTATTACCATAATTATTAGTATTATTGTGAATATTTATTGTTATCATTAACATTGGTTCCTAAGTCCACCATTATGCTCTCCTACTTATTATTATTTATTTATTTATTTATTTATTTATTTTTTTTTTGTAATAAGATTCGTTTCAGAAGATGGGGCCGTATATAACACACCCAGAAGACAGAATTCTGGTCCCTCAACTTCTCCGATCTCAGGAGAAGATTTCCACTCAGACCCTTTCAAGCTGAGAGACCCGTTTGGCAGTGTCAACTCGGTTGGTCTCAGGGGCCACTCACAGGACCTCAGCGGCCCTGAAGAGGCCACAAAGAAATCCCTCGGGGGGCCGACGGGGCTTCCTTCTCAGCTGGGGAAGACAATCAGCTCGTCACACTTTTCGCGGTCGTCGTCGGAGTCAAGTCGTCAAGGATTTTTCTTACGTCATCACTTCCATCCGGCAGCTGAAATATCTGAGGAGGTAAGAGGGAGAGTTTTAGGCAGGGAATGGGTTATGCCGATGAATAGGTAAACACAATAGTGCATTGATAGTCCCTGAAATTTTGCCCATTCTCGTTAATTTGCGTTTTTGGGTCTTGAGGTTCATTTGGTTCCAGTCATGTATTCTGTTTCTTTTTCTTTTAACAAATTACAATTTCCTTGATCTTTTATTATCATTGTGATTTCTACGTCGTCTGCAAACATGTTAGCGTAGCTTGTTCTTCCCATCAAATCATTCATCAAGAACATTAATGGTATCAGTGCGCTAAGTTCTTTGGGACCGATCATGGACTTATGGGTGCAACACTCAGGTTGTATGCCAAGTCCAGGAGAATCTTGAAATGTGACCTGCCAGGATCCCATGTGATGAAACTCAGGAATGATTCACGTGCTTAGGCGCGTGCGGTAAGTCTCCAGTCAATTAGAAGTTCTTGGCACCCCTAAGAATCTTGGGGAATTGTAGAACTGTGGAATACGTTCAAATGTGAGACTCTGAAGGCTGTGAACGATTGTATTTAGAGCAACCAAGGTCGAGGAATAGTGTAAAGTTGCGTGGGACACTGAAGAAAATAGAGATGAGTCATACTCCCATGAATGCTGGGGACCTGGACCAATACAGGACTTTGAAACTAGAGACCTCACGAGGAGGGATGAAAAAGGTATGTAATGGAAATCAATGAGGATGTTGAGGGTCATTACAATGCGACTGACCTTAGACCTGGTGACCGACCCCTCTAAATCCACCAAGACTCAAGGCTACTAAGACTCAGGTAAGCACTATCCGAACAGCTAATGGATTACTTTCAATAGTTGTACATGGCTGCTTCTCTGAGCGGTCAGCTTCCCAGCCAGCGTTTGGGTGATGCTTGCCGATTCAATGGCAGATGAAACTCCACCTTCTCTAAAGTTAGAGAGGCTTTAAGTTGGAGGGTGGGAATGCATTTGGTATTTGCAACGTCATTATGGAGTCACTGAAAGATAGAAGTGAAATCATGATCTATAGGTTGCATACGGTGCTGTCTGCCGTGTGATAGTCCGGTGCCAATCCCTCTGACTGCAAAGAAGGTAATCGTCCCAAACTGAAGGGGGAGAAGGGACCAGCAGAACTTAACCCATTCAACTCCGATGACAAGATGTCTTGTCATTTGGTCAAATAAAACAAAAAATCATAAAACACCAAAATGTTTGATCAAACACCAGAAAAATATGACGTCAGTTCTCGCTTCGCTCGCAGCGAAGCGAGGACTGACGTCATATTTTTCTGGTGTTTGATCAAACATTTTGGTGTTTTATGATTTTTTGTTTTATTTGACCAAATGACAAGACATCTTGTCATCGGAGTTGAATGGGTTAACAAATGCCATGGTGATATAATACTCGGTGTGCTTGGGAAAGTGATTTTCCATCTGTTACTGGTTCGGGTTTGATCCCATCTGCTGAAGTTCCAGAGGCTGTGTTAGTCAACAACTGATCAGACCTTAGAGCTTCGTGATTTCGTGGAGCGCCAACGTGAGACTCAACAGGGGTTGCTTGCAGCCTTTGTTGACCTTAAGAAGGTGTTTGATTCGTGGGACTCCTTTGAGGATTACAGGCCTTGTGCCTAGCATGTTTTCTGAAAGATGGAGCTGTGGTGTGTGGAAGAGATGTACTTTGATTCTTTTGTATTAAGGAATCAGGCAGGGGTGTATTCTCGCCCCGATACATTTCCATAGCTGGATATTTGATGAGTTGTCGATCAGTGTCACTGACAACACTAAAGTAAGCACCCTTATCTTTATCGATAATGTGCAGCCTTACCCCTATACATTTCATTAGCTGTATGGGCTGAATATTGGATGCGTTGTCGATCACTGTCATTACGGGGTAACTATTGACTACACTAAAGTCATCACCCTTGTCTTTATCGATAATGATGTGCTTCTTGCGGAACTATTGGGGATTGTGGTCGCAGCCCTCAAATTACTGCACAGGGAGATGAAACCATTGGAACACAATTTTTACTGGACAAAGACAAAGGTCCAAGTGTTTCGGGGTTTACTGAACGATTCTTTCGATCTGTCCATGCATGTAGCGAGGACATTGAGGTCCTGAGAAATTTCACATGTCTTGATAGTGTTGTGTATAACAGTGGTGAGTTATGTCTTCTCTTTTTATGCATGATGGGAAGGAGAAGGAGGGTCGCTGATTAAGCGAAGCGGACTCGCTGTGGATGTTCTGTGTCTTGCTACATTGCTTCTGTCCCAGGGCAGTGGGTTGGATACAGACATGACCCATCATCTAGGAAGAGCTAAGATGAGAGGGAGGAAGGGGTAGTGGAGGGGAGTGGAATGGGTTGGAGTAGGTTCGTGCCTTTGACTTGGCTACCTCCCTTGTAAGGGGAAAAAGCTCTTGGTATATAGATGGATAGGGTCATGTCAGGAAGTCCTTTACAGCAGAGGTTCTCAACCTTTTTCCTTATGCTCCCTGTGCTTATGTCTCGCTGTTCTTCATCCTCCTAGAAATCCCATTACTAATTAATAGAACCAGAGTGTATCTAGAAACTATCACTAGTTTTTAATTCATGGTCCTATTTATGAACCACTGGGGACCACAAGGGCACATTGAACCATGGGTTGAGAACCACTGCTTTGCAGGATTGATATAGAACATGATGTTACTAACTCACTCGACTGTAGTATATGGCGTGGCCGATATTTATGTAGGTAGACTAAGATTCGAATCTTCAAGGTGTTTTGTGCTCCCTGTATTGTTGTGCGGTTGTGAGACATGGACATTGAGTACCAAGTGCCTTCGGAGAATTCTGGGCTGTCGTCGGTATTACTTTAACCCATTCAACTCCGATGACAAGATGTCTTGTCATCGGAGTTGAGTGACTGCTCCGTGAGAGTTGGTTATAGTCAATTACAAATAGAATTTGCAAACTTCAAGTCTGGCTGTATGTTGATCCCACTCACAAAAAAAAAAAAAAAAAAAAGTAGGGAAGACAAAGGTGGTGCTCACAGATTTTATGATTGGAGTAAATTGAAGGATCCTGACAAGAGCTCTTTGGAATAAGAATGGTGGCTACATGAGGGTTTGGTTGGAGAAATCGTAGAGAATGGTCAGTCCGTGAAAATGAAGCGACCCTCCTTACCCCAAGTGTATGACTCCCATTGATAACAATGAAAAATTCACACAATCCACCTATCCTCCTCTTTCTTGTACGACAGTAATTGTTTTTGAATAAAAACTTTACAGGTTTTATACTAATGATCTTCCAGTTCTGAAAATGAATAGAATTTTGGTAAGATGTTCATCTTTTCAAGGTATTTAGACTACTTGTTTTTAACTGCCCTCTCCCATAATTTAGCTATTGTACTGGTCAGGGATGATTTTGGAGAGAATGGCTTCACGGAAGAAGGCGTGACCGAGTCAAGTGGCAACGACTGGTAGAAAATGTCGATCCCCCACAGAAGCAAGAAATTGCAAAAGAAAAAGCTGGCCAAAGACACGGGCCTGTAGTACACAGGATTCTACTTATTTCTCCTTTATGAACTTATGTTACTGTGCTTTCACACATGCGTTCATGGTGGCAGAAATGCATCATGGGTCACCTGAAGAGTTGTCACCTCAGAACGTCCACCTGAAGATTCATCACCCCAGGATAACTCACCTGAAGAATTGTCACCCCAACCAAAAACACCTGAATAATCGTCACCCCATTTAGGTTAGGTAAGGTTAGGTCAGGTTAGGTTAGGTAAGGTTAGGTAAAGTAAGATTAGGTTTGGTTTGGTTAGGTTAGGTTAAGTTAGGTTAATTTAGGAATAATTACCATAGGATATCCCACCAGAAGAATTGTCACCCCAGAGTAGCCTACAGAAGCAGTTATCTCACTATACCCACAGGAAGCACAGTGGCTCTACATGCAGCTTACTGACTCGACCGTGTACGACCGGCAAGTGGGACCCCCTCAATCACCCGTAGCAGGATCTGGGGACCAAAGCATGTCTCCTCTGCAGGTCACTTCAGCTGTCTATGTCTACTACATCGGTGACATCAACTCCCAGGATGCGGTAAGGTTAAGTGTTTAATTAGAAACTTAACTAAATGCATTTGGCTAGGTATACTTAGGTAGATCAACAAGTTTTAAGGAACAAGTATAATGCCTGTTTTGTTTTTCCATGTTAGTTTAGACTCATGAGTAGATTGCTTTGAACTTTGTATGCTTAATGTCATATGGTCTCCCACCTTGTCCACTGAAAACCAAATGTAAGATGCCGTAAAGAATTAACAATTCAGCAAAATATGAGGAATTTGAGAAAAAGTATAAAACAATATTACACACATATGTAAACAACATATATCTATTTCAAAATAATTGTCTGGAGAAATATTGTATAGAAATTTAATTACGTGTTTCTTCATGTACATCATTAAATTGGTAGACTGGTTATTTAGATTTTTTCTGGATGTGATTTTGTTAGTCTGAAGTAGAGGAATCATAAATGCATCTGGTCCTTGAAAAACATTAATGAATCTGTTGAAAAATTACCCTTACTGCACAGAAAGATGAAACTGTTGGGACATTAATTTTCCTGGACAAAGACCAAAGTCCAAGTGTTTTTGGGGCTAATTGAATGATTCATTTCAATCTGCCCATCCATGTGGTGAGGACATTGAGGTCCTTAGAAGCTTCACGTGCCTTGATAGTATTGTGTATAATAGAAAAGAGCAGTTGAAGGTATATTTTACAAAAAAAAAAAAAAAAGGCATACTGTGGGATAATTAACTGCTTCACAGTTGTTACTGGCATGAGATACATCAGCATTTAGATTTGAGCATTTGCCAGGCTTGCTAGACCATGGGCACTCAACACAAGATCTGTATTCAAACCTAGGCCATTCTAGTTAGAATTTCTTTGGGATGCCATTACTACCATTCTGATCATCTGATCTTACACCATCAAACCCAGAGAGAAATAGATGTTGGATTTCCCCATCAATCATCTATAAATGTGAATGACTGCTGCATGTCTTGCAGTGTACTCTAGAACATATGTACTGTATATTTTATTCAATAGAATGATATTGGTTGAAGCTTAAGTTTGAGGCTGACAAGGTGTGGACAAGATTGATGAAGAAGATCTGTTTGTGTAGGGTGAAAGACTATCAGGAAGATAGTAAGAAACCTAAGAAGACAGATTTTTTGAAGGACATTAGAAATATGATTTTTTATGCAGAGGCAGTTTGTGAAAAAAAGCCTGGGTAGACAATATGAATTCATTCAAAGTAAATTTTTGATAATTGGAGACATAGACAAAACCTCATAAGCACTGCTCCTGTCCCATATATTGCAAGTAGGTAAATGATGTTTACATTTATATTTTTTCTTTCAGTACCCATCCATGCTTATATATTGATGATCCAGGGAGACATTGAATTCCTATTTCAGCCCCATCTCCACTTTCAACCGTTCAGTCTTTTTCCTAAGTATCTTCATATAAACCCCCCTTCTATGCACAGCCTTTGCACACCCCAATAGCTTTCCTATCACTATACATCTGATCTCTGCACCTCAATCTTTTACCAATTCTCTCATATGACCATCCTAATTCATAAGCATCTTAGATCTATCACATGTCCCTGCAGTTTTCACTTAATTTCCCTTATGATGAACACTTATGCCTAATACAACCACTCCTCGTTTAACGACGACAATTATGACCAGCGCGCCGTCGTTAACCGAATTGGTCGTTAAGCGAAAGTGTATACATATACGTACATGTACTGTATGTACAATGTCCAGCAATACATGTATCTTTATTTTCGTGTATTTCCCTCTTTTATACAGTACATTAAAGCTTTATTTACTCTTTATTTACGGTGGTTATGTTCCCGAAATTACCCTATATGACCAAATCCGCGTATGTTGACATTCCATATTGAATACCGGGGTATTTTTTTTTTTTTTCGACCATGGGCGCAATATAGCAATAGAAAATTAATTATTAATTTTGTAAATTAAAATGTATCAACGTAATATGCAATTTTGTGGGCGGAAATGAAAGTACCGGTAAAAAATACCTTGCTACAAGAAAATATGCTAATGAACGAAGTCGGTAGCATAGGCTCGGGACGCCATCTTGTCGTCTGCCAACGTCTCTCACGACGACGACAACGAGGACGAGCCGGATGACATTAAATTTGCAGGTAATGATTTATCAAACACAGGTTAGGTTAGTTTAGTTTAGGTTAGGCGAATTTATCATCCTTTCATTTCCTCGACATAGGCATCTATTATAACAAACATGGTGTACCATTCGTCCGACATGACTCCGTTACTCACGAAATTTGTTTTAGCATCTTTTTTTTTATTTCCGCTCACAAAATTGCATATTACGTTGATACATTATAATTTACAAAATTAATAATTAATTTTCTATTGCTACATTGCGCCCATGGTCGAAACTAAAAATTTACCACTACCGGTATATATTGTACCCCAGGTAGTTTTTGCAGCTTGCAGGATGGTAATGTAGACCTAAGCTTCAGAACACTTTACCTCACAGCTAATATCCACCGTACAAGTTCATTTATAACATCATACAAATTTGCCTCAGCCAACTTAATTATCGTACACGACGTCGTAACTTCGGGAGATTTACGTTAAACGACGTCATAAAGCCCGTCGTTACTCCGAGTTGTCGTTAACCGAGTAGGTCGTTAAACGAGGAGTACCTGTATACTCTTCCATACCTAAAGCCCCCTTACCCTTTTACCACCTTTTCCTCTATGGTCTTCCTTATGTAGATTATGTATTATTTTTTTCTGAATGGTGTCCTTGCTTATTGAAACAGCTTTGTGATTTTTAAAGTCCTTATTATCTCCTACCTTTATACAGAGATGCAACACATTATTTCTTCTAGACTTTAAGAACTTTTTCCGTTATTCTGTACACTTCAAAAACCCACAGTACCCACTCCACTATGCTTTCTTTACCTGTTACTCCATCTCCTGATGCCTTCTCAATTTTAAGATTATTACAGAATTTTCCTGTTTTCCTTTTCTTATTTCCCTTTTCCTCAAGTATTCCCTACATAGATGTATAAAACTATGTACATTATTGACAGAAATACAACACCATTATGCATATAACACATGCCTGGCAAGACCCTCGATTAGCCTTTGTCAACCTGACACGAGATGTTGCCAACAATGAAACTCGCCATACTGATGACAGTCCTGAAGTCAAGCCTGATGCACAATCCTTGGATAGTAACCAGTCAGGTGGTGACCAGGAGTACCTCGATTTTGATGGCAACCTGAAGACCCGCTTGCACCCTGATGGCCATAAGGACACTGCAGCCATTGTCAATGATGGGTTTCATGAGTATAGTAATAAGGAAGAAGAGATGGACACATGTATCACTGGAGGGGAGGCTGAGGCAGACCTCATCTGGCTTCCCCCAGTTTATGTGGTCAATGAGGCTGCTGCCCAGATCACTGGCATCCGGCAGAAGGACGAATATGTCACAGTGTGCTCCAGAGGGCATGTCTTCTATGAGTACAGGTAAGACAGGATTGTGATGTTAATGTAGTCCTTTTACCATAGTGGAAGTCTTTGTATATTTAACTGTAGATACTATATATGATTTTATGTAGCTGGATACTCAGAGCTAAGTCTTAATAAGTCAAGATCCTCCCCTAACACACACACACACACACACACACACACACACACACACACACACACACACACACACACACACACACACACACACACACACACACACACACTGACTCGATGGCGTAGTGGTAGAATTCGTAAATGCTGCTGCAGCAGTCTGAGTTCAAATCCCACCTAGGGCTGAAATAATTGGACAGGGAACTCGGACGGCGGCGCCGACGCCAGGATTACAATCACCAAAGTTCAGAAAATGGTAGGAGGCGTAATAGTAGAGAAAGGTGAATAAACGGAAAAATCTTTAGTGGGAGGTAAACTGAAATGAGAAAGTTAGAAAGGAAGCGAATTCTAGTTGAAGAAAAAGTATGTGTAGATGTTTGTGCGTGGGTCGTGAGAGGTGTGTGTATGTATCTTACGGGAAGTGAGTAGAGTTCACTTTCCGCGTGAGAACTCTGAATTCTGAATTCTGAATTCATAGGAAAGACCACCCGCTTGCGCGGGATCGGTTTTTGTGGGAGGGGAAGAATATCTGTAAGAAAATGAAAAGATAGTAGTGTATAAAAGAGGGCTATTGCCACCGGGCGAATTAGCGAGCAATTTGTGGCAGGTGGTGGTCGTGGCTCGAGAGAAATGGACTGGGAGCTTGGACGGCGGCGCCGACGCCGGGATTAGGATTAGGATCACCAACAAAAGTTTAGAAAATGGAAGGAGGCGTAGTAGTAGAGAAAGGTGGAAAAAACGGAAAAACCTTTAGTGGGAGGTAAACTGAAATGAGATGTAGTATAAGAGAAAGTTAGAAAGGAAGTGAACTTTAGTCGAAGAAAAAGTAAGTGTAGATATTTGTGCGTGTGTCGTGGCTATGTTCGTGAGAGGTGTGTGTGTGTATCTTACGGGAAGTGAGTAGAGTTCACTTCCCGTGTGTAGAGCGCGTTCCTGATAAGGCGGGCGGTGTAAACCCGCCTGCCGACATCAACGAAGAGGTCGGCCTATGCCAGACCGGTAGCAGCAGAGGAGATATATCTCCTCGCCACCACCGGCGAGCGTGTAGAGCGCGTTCCTGATAAGCCACAGGTGGGGCCTGAGTAGCCTGCTTTTCCCCAGGTTGGGTTTGAGATCCTGTAGAGTTGATTCAGTGGCGGTGCGAGGGGGGGCGCAGGCGGGCGGGTGTTGTATTATCCTTCTCCTTCCAATCACAATTCTGAAAGCAGAGAATTACGTGAGAACTGATCGTCTCTGTTAGGCGCCGTCCTTTTAAATTAAAGGAGGCTGGTGGGAACCCGGGGAGCTTCCCCGAGTTTCTGATTGGCTGGTCGAGACGTCTTTGCAAACTATGCTTGCCAACTACAGCGAGTATAAAGGCCCAGCTCGAGTTGTGTGACGGCCAGTCTGGTTTTGACCAGCGGCGCGTCACCACAGTGTCCCGCAAGGTTCGGCATTGGCTCAAATCATGTTTGCCATATATATATAAATGACATGGATGAGGGAATGGAGTGTTATATGAACTTCTTCGCAGATGACGCAAAAATACTAAAGAAAGTACAGAGGAAGATTGTGAATCATTACAGATACACCTAGACAAAATCTGGAAATGGAGTCAAAAGTGGTAAGTAAACTTCAATATCAAGAAGTGTAGTATAATGGAGTTTGGAAAAAATAAAGATAGAATATCGAGAAATTATAGAATTGGTGAAGAAGTCAAAAAAGTGAACTCTGAAAGAAACCTTGGAGTGATAATCAGAAAAGATATGTCACCGGAGGACAAACATATCAATAAAATTGTCGGAGAAACCTTCAACCTGTTAAATTAACCCATTCAACTCCGATGACAAGATGTCTTGTCATTTGGTCAAATAAAACAAAAAATCATAAAACACCAAAATGTTTGATCAAACACCAGAAAAATATGACGTCAGTCCTCGCTATGCTCGCGCTTCGCTGCGAGCGAAGCGAGGACTGACGTCATATTTTTCTGGTGTTTGATCAAACATTTTGGTGTTTTATGATTTTTTGTTTTATTTGACCAAATGACAAGA
This sequence comes from Oratosquilla oratoria, assembly GCF_046742065.1. Classification (NCBI taxonomy): domain Eukaryota; kingdom Metazoa; phylum Arthropoda; class Malacostraca; order Stomatopoda; family Squillidae; genus Oratosquilla; species Oratosquilla oratoria. The sequence continues at coordinate 56,708,561 of NC_134788.1, forward strand.
TATCTTGTCATCGGAGTTGAATGGGTTAAAGTCAATGTAAGTGGTATTTGACTATTCGGACGAGGAAATTATTAAAAATATTAGTTACACTAATAAGACCAAAACGCATGCAGCAACACTAGCGACACCCAGTACTAAAAAGAATATATATATAAAAAAACACACACACACACACATAGGACAACGACAAAGATGGCACCAACTCTCTCCAAATTAACACCGAACAAAGATTGTCCAAATTGGAACTACCAACTCTGGAACAAAGAAGAGAAAGAGATCTACTGACTATACAATCATGAAAGGAATGGAAATCCTAGATAGAGATAGTTTATTAGAATGGGGCAACGGAAAAAAGAGGACATGAAAAGAAACTCAAAAAGGATAATTACAGAGGATTTCTGAAAAAGAATGGCTTCCCACATAGAGTGGTGGATACCTGAAATAAATTAGATAGGGAAACAGTACTATTCAAGATTTTAAGAAAAAAACTTGATACTGAGATACAAAGACGGGTTACCACGAGCATAGCTCACTTCCCGTATAAAAACTAGGTAAATACACACGCACACACCTACTAACCATCTACAGGATTATGAAAGGCAAGGAACTCCTTGATAAAGAGGACTATAAAATGGGACAGAAGAAAAAGAGGACATGCAAAGAAACTCAAAAAGGACAGCTACAGAAGAGGCCTGAAAAAGAATAGTTTCCCACACGGAGTGATAGATAGCTGGAACAAACTGGACGAAAAAATAGTGTTAAAAAAAAAAAAAAAAAAAAAAAAAAAAAAAAAAAAAACGGGTTACCATGAGCATAGCTTCCCTTCCTGTAAAATACAACTAGGTAAATAACTGCGCTGCAGGTTGTTACTCCAACCCTCATGGGCGGGGAGTTGGGTGTGTGTGTGTGCGTGTAAGGTCACAGCATTACCCATAGATTGGCCATATATAAGCTCTGAGCTCTTTTCCGGGAGTGAAATAGCTGTCGATCATGAGTCTAACATGTGATCTAAGACCATGGTGAATCACACACACTCCTTCAATCCTGATGGCTAAGATTCTGACCTTAAGGGTGTTCCAATTGAGAGTCTGTTCAAACTGGAGTTTACTCCTTCGGTGCATAAAACTACCTGTCCTAGGCAATAACAAAATTAATTATGTCAATCGGTTAAGGTTGTTAAGAGGGGTCCGAGTTCTCATGAACATGAAAAATAAATTGAAAAAGTGGACTTCCAGAAAATGAAGGGTGACCTCATTGAAAGGTGTTCAATGAAAGAGGGTGGCACATTTAAAAATAGAATTTGCATGTGAAGGGGGTGGGGGCTAATAACAGACTATTCTTTATTCTTTTCAGTTAAGTACTTGACTCAGGGAACAGGGTTTCAGATGATTGATACCCAGTTTAGTTCAAAGTCTTCTGCTTGACTGAAAATTATCATATGACAGGAAACTATAACTTGTGTCGCTGTGTTGAGAGTTAGAATAGTCTTGCACTTCTTTGGTGCAGTGAATAACATTTTCATTCATAAACCTTTGATATGTGATTCCATCTTGCATTTAATCATGACAGTATATTGGATAATGTCATTTGTCAGGGACTAGCCTTTGTTTTTGAGTTGATGTATCAAATCTCGGCCGTGATTTGAACAATTCCTTCAATCCAATGGCCAATGTGATGATTCTGCCTTTAATGGATTTCCTATCTTCACTCGGACAAAAAAAGAAGAAGAAAAAAAAGTGATATGCAAAATTTATTTAATTTACATGATATAAAAAAAAATCATATTTGGGTATGAACACAGTGCGAGCGAGGGATTTACAGAAAGCCAATGCTCGCGTTTTCTTGAATTTATACCACGACCACACAATGGGTGCAAAGGACGGGTGCTGATGTGTGTCTGTATAAGCCTATTCCATCCCTATTTGCCTGGCTTCACACAATCCTTCGAGTTCTATATTTGTGTGTGAAGGCTTATAAACTGTCAATCATTACCAATTTATACTAATGAGAGAACATAAATGCTTATGCAAGGATACTACTTCGTAGCGTCATTTTGTTTACACGCCCTCTAATCTTTGAGGGGAAAAGACCTCAATCTTGTACTCCGCCGTCCGTGCAGCATGGCCCCTTATAAACTAGGGCATTCATAAGGTACAGACAATTTATATCGAATCTTATTTTCTCATTTAAGATAACCCACTATTTGGCTGAATCCAACATCAATGGTCATCCCATTTAGGATGACCAGCAATATGGCTTTTGCTAGAACGTAGCTTGTGGTGCCATTATTTCTGTCCCCTTTTTGTCAGTGACACGTCGTGGAACATGACAGTGTTGTTGATGAAAAGTTTATATATTAAAGACCGTTTTTATCACTGAACTTTATTCAAAATATCATGAAGAATCTCAGTAACCTTGAATTATTCAATTTTGCAGTGCCATGATGAGTAAAGTTTTGGAATGGGGTTCTTTTTCAAAGGCCATATGACTTGTGAGTTGATAGCTTGAGACTGTCTTGGAGCAAGACAGACTCCTTAGATGCTGTGATTGGTTATTTTCAATGTGAGAAGAATATAATTGGCTGATAAAGAGCATATTTATGTTTATTTCTACAAATGCATGGACCAGGAGGCAGTGAAGTGTAGTGGGGTCCCTATATATTCGTACTATATACATACAAATCAAATAATGAAAATTTTCTGGAAGAAAATTGAATTCTTATAGTGAACAGATATTCAAATGATAAATTGTGAATCAACTATGCACATGAGTAGGCTACCCAGTAAATGGTAGGAAGCATCCAGAACTGACTCAGTTGCCATATATGATATTGTATTCATTTTGTGCTATAGGCTGTGAACTTAGCTCATGAAATATTTTTATTTTATTATAAACATAATGACTTTCATAAGATTTTTGGCTAAGATTATAACCATGGATGAAAAATTACTCACGCGATGACAATCAATTAACAAACTGGGCTGAGAATGGAATATGTTTGTATATATGGATCCCAGTTTATATAATTTTCTCCCACATATTGTTTGAATGTGGAAGTTGTGTGTTCATGATTGCACAGCTTGTGTTGCACACACTATCCTATTGCAGGTTGCAGGCCACGCTCTACTGCCCCATGGAACTTTCAAAATTTCCCTTTGACAAGCAAACATGTGACATCAGCATTGAAAGCTGTGAGTTACACTATGGATATATGTAGTGACCTTAATATCACTCTCTCTCTCTCTCTCTCTCTCTCTCTCTCTCTCTCTCTCTCTGTATGTTCTTCCCAACTATTTATATGTCAATTAATCTTGATGTATCAGATTATCATGGCCATGTGTGTTAGCTTTAGTTATGTCTCTTGGTACTCACAAAGTAGTTAATAAATATTTTGGAGCTCTAGGAACTGGGGTCTTAGGCAAAAAGGAAAAAAGAACTATTTGAGGTTGAAGCAGTTCCCACATTAGACCGCCTCATCCCAGCCTGACATTCTACCTTTTCATGTCTCCCCTTCATGTCCACCAGTTCTCAAGTCTTTTTACCCAGCAAACCTCAGTCCATACCATTAATTAGTTCAAATCTTTTGGTTGCTTGTCATGTTCAAGTCTCGTGAATTTCAGGAGAATGAAGTAGAATATTTCATAGATGTAAAGGAATGACATTACAGTACAGGTATTGAAATATACAACACGATTCCAGTAGCATTCCTCTAGGTATTCTTTGCTGACACAAGAGCTCCTTAAATCTTTTAGGGACTTCAACAAGTGCATCAAAATAGTAGTATAGAGACTAAAGGCATACTTGTTGCCTTCCTTACTTCCCACAGGGAGGTACAGCACTGATGAAATGACACTGCAGTGGTGCAAGGAAGAAGTGGAGGAGGATGGGAAGTTGAGACACCCTGAGAGGGAGAGACACTGCAAGAAAGCTCTGGTGGTGGTTCATGGCCCCACATCTGAATTTGATCTCACTTCATATGCAGGAACAGCCAAGCAGGTTCTTCACCCACCCAGGAATTTGTACTCTGAGCATGGTAGGAGAAAAAGAATTATGAAAATAGTATTTTCTGTAGCCATAAAGTATATTTTTGCTTCGAGTCACACTATTCATCATGTCAGTCTTCTGGATTGTTACTGTTCTGTAAAAACTTCTTACTTCTTTGAATTATGATAGTTTTTGCTATGGCTGGCAATGCTTCTTAGGCCCCCTCATAGATCTCTAAAGGAAGAAACTTTGGACTGTTGTCTGTGTTGTATTATTGTGAAATTGTTTCTATGTCTCTGGGTGAAAGTAGTAAGAGGAGGGTAGCAGATACCAATTAGCAGCTTTTCTTATATGAAAACATAAAAGAAATATAGTTGAAATTGATAGAGATGTCTTGGGTTCAGCAAGTATCATTGTTATAAATGTCTGTCCCAATAGTCTTTTTTGGATGGTATGTGCTTAGGAAAAGTGCTGGTAGAGTGACCTTCCTTGAATCCATGTTGGTTGAGGGAGGTGGGAATTTCTGATTAGATTCTTGCTGCCATCGGCCTTTTCATTAGTTTGGATATTGTGAAAAGTGGTGATATTGGTCTGTATGATGCAAGTTTTTTGGGGGTTTGGGTTAAAGATTGGGATTATGTAAGCTCTTTTTCAGGTGTTTAGGATTTTGTTATATAACCATGTGTAGATGAAGATATCAGTTGAGGCTCATATGGTTGGTTGACCAAGGTGTTTGAGATTTGTCTAGGTCTTTTTTTATGGCCCCTTTTTTATCTTTACTACTGAAAAGGAGGGCTTTACTGTCAGATTATATATATATATATATATATATATATATATATATATATATGTATATATATATATATATATATATATATATATATATATATATATATATATATAAGATTGAAGGTGGAGGAAGCAGACGAGTAGTAATGGGAGAATTTTAATTATTTAACATTTGGACCCGCAGGGTCTTGATCACAAAGCTAACAACTCATACATAACAGGGGATTTTATACATAGACGGGTCATCTCATAGGATGCCTCGGAGAGCTTGTTATTTCATTTGTGTATTCTTTTATTATTGATAAGCTTGTGGCTTTTGCTAGACATATAAAGCCTTCTCCATGGTTAATGTTGTTATTAGTGTCAGTGTATGCTGCTTCAATTGTCTTCCTCAGTTTCTTAGATGATCCTTTATTTAATATGTGGGCTGAAATGTTAAAGCATTAAAAATCTCCCATTACTCCTTGTCTGCTTCCTCCACCTTCAGTCTTATTTGTCATAATATATATATATATATATATATATATATATATATATATGTATATATATATATATATATCCTATTTTCTGGTGTTGTGCACTTGAAACTAGTTTTGGAGATATGTTTGTTGAAGATATCTCACTACTGTTCTTGGTGATGACATTTTACCCTGAGTTACACCAACTGCTTCAAGGGTGGAGGGGACTTATGTAGTTTTGAGTTTTTGAGGATCTTTACAGCTCTCTACATTTTGTCATTTTATCTACTGTAGTTCTTTCCATCTATTTTGTTGGTTATTTTTTCCAGTTCTTTTTCTGTTTGTTATTAATTCGATTTGTGACATTTCTATTAAACTATTTTAGATATGCTTTTTCTTGTTTTCTTAAGTTGTTTTTATCTATTTTTTCCCTTTAAGTAGGCTACCTCCTGTGTGCAGTTGGGATTAAATTTTTTGTAATCTCTGAGAATGTGCCTTTTACAGTATATACCATCTGGATGATAGTTACTATTTTGTTTACTGCTATATCCAGAGGTAGGAATTGGTCTGTTTCAAACTATTGAAACCCTTTCTCTATATTTTCTGAGTACTCTTGATTGTTTTTTGGTAGTTTATAAATGTTCTCTTAATTTCTTGTATTTTCTTTTCCAGCTCTATGATAATATTTATTGGTAAGTCATTAGATGAAAAGCTTTGTATGTTTTCCCACATTTGTGTTTGTCAGGAGGGTGAACACATTATTATGTCAGGGGATGATGGTTAACCCATTAAACTCCGATGACAAGATGTCTTGTCATTTGGTCAAATAAAACAAAAAATCATAAAACACCAAAATGTTTTATCAAACACCAGAAAAAAATATGACGTCTTTCCTCGCAGGAAGCGAGGACAGACGTCATATTTTTTTCTGGTGTTTGATCAAACATTTTGGTGTTTTATGATTTTTTGTTTTATTTGACCAAATGACAAGACATCTTGTCATCGGAGTTTAATGGGTTAATGATTGAGTTGGTGTCTTGGACTAGCATTTGTGTTTGTGTTGATATATCAAACCTCGGTCGCGGTTTGGTCAGTTCCTTCAATCCAGTAGCTAGGGTGAGGTGCAAAAACTATTCAATTTACATGATATAGAAATATAACTTTTAACTTACATTAAATTAGAGTGTATGAACAGGGCATGAGCATGGTAATCAGAGCATTGGAGTCGGAGATGCCACTGCCTACAAGTGCCAATTTGTTACATTTATAAGCCTAATCTATCTCTATTAGGTTTTGCACAATCCATCCACTTCTCTATTTTTGTGTGAAGAAGGCTCACAATTCATCAACAGATATTTATCTAACAAAATAGTAAAAACAGCTAATTTGTATGATGACTACTTCTTCAGTCTTGTCGGCTTTTGCCATTGTGATTCTTCATTGTTATGGTAACTTATAACCTTAGCCACAAAATGTACTAGTTGTGTACTACTCCACTGCTGGCTTGTAAGACCCTTGTAACTGGAAGACTTATATAAGGTATAGCCAAATTCAAGTTTAAATCTTATTATCTGATTTAAGATAACCTACTAATTGGTTGAATTTAATATCAATAGGCATTTTCATTAAGGATGGCGAGCAAATATGGCTTTTGCTAGGATGTGGCTTAATGCACCATACTTGCATCTCTTTGTGTTATTGTGACACATAATGACACATCATAAAACTTGACACATGACACGTCACGGAATATGACAGTTGGAGAGGTTGTTAAGTGAGGTTGTTGTTGTAGTTATCTTTAGGTTGGGGAGTTGTTAAAATATTTTGTGTCCTCTTTCATCTGCTGTTTGAACTTCAATATCTCAAAGTGCAGCGTGTTAAACATAAGGCTACACAACCCTGAAAATAGATATAGCTTAGATAACATTTTATCTTTTTTATTTTTTTATTTTTTTTAAGAAAACTGAGTACAAGAGAGACATGGGAGTTCTAGTGAGCCCTGATCTTAAATCCAGGAAACAGTGCATTAGCACCAGAAATAAAGCTAACAGAGCATTAAGTTTCATTGCAAGGATGGTTACAAATAAAAGTTCAGAGGTAATTATCAAATTCTATCTAGCATTAGTGAGACCCATCCTTGACTATGCGGTACAGTTTTGGTCTCAGTCTTATAGAATGTACATCAACTCACTAGAATCAGAACAGAGGAGAATGACCAAAATGATATATGGGCTCTATTAGATGCGGGGTGATCTAATAGAGGTGTTGAAGTGGATCAAGGGCAAGACTTGCAGTAATGGATTTAAACTGGACAAATTTAGATTTTAGAAGGAAATAGGCAAGAACTAGTTTACTAATAGGGTGGTCAACAAATGGAATAGACTTAGTAACCATGTAGTGAGTGCTGAAACTATCAGTTGTTTTAAGAAATGGTTAGTCAACTTTATGGATGTGGATGACAGATGGTGAGGGATACGGAGCTGCCTAGTGTAGGCCTCATGGTCTCTTGCAGTCTCCTTCATTTTTTTGTTCCTATGTAAACCAGATTGGATGATGTATGTTCAGATCACTTGCCAGTAGGTGGTTTGGGAAAGAGTTGAGTGGTTGGAGTTGAGGGATGAAAGCATGTGTGGTTGATGTAGTTAGTGGGATGTGTATGCTTGTGATAGTGTATGTTGTTTTCTTGATTTGTATTTGGATTGTCATTATTTGAGTGATGGTGTCTGTGATTGTATATCTAGTATCTCTCTCTCTATCTCTTTCTCTTTTTGATGGGTATGCTGTTGTGTACTAGCATTATGAGTCCCTCTTTGTGTTTTGTGTTGTCTTCTTCTAGTGTTGTGTAATACTTGAATGAGGGTATTGTTATTTGTGATGTCAATTTTGTTTCTTGTGCAAGTGCTATATGTATGTTGTGCTTATGTAGGAAGTGGAACAACTCTGAGAGTTTGTTAGTGAGTCCATTTATATTTATCTGCAGTGTAATTAGTGAGTGATTTTGTGTTGATTTGTTTGTGGATGTGAGTGTTGTCATGTATTGGTTACACTTCCTGTTATTTGTGTATGGTTTGTGTTTGTAAATGTTGTACATGTTAAGTGGAACCAGTAGTGACACCTGTTGCATTTTATTAATTAATGTGTGTGCATAGTTCATGAGCATTTGGGGCAAGTGTAAGGGCCTGGGTTGGTTTCTGAGTCAACAGACAATAGAAAGAGAAATGGGAGGCCAATATCATTGTACTGACCTTCTTATGTGAAAGAAAATAATAGAAATATGATACAGGAAAATAGTTTGGCATTCTGTGGGAAAGTGTAAAAAGTGACTCTTTGCCCCAGTCTGGAGACTCCTTTAAACCTAAACTGTCCCTCTGTTCTGCTTAATTCTCTTTACTCTATGTTTTACTCCTTCTACAACTACTCACTTCACTTTCTGCCAATCTTCAGAGTGGAAGATGCCTAGGCCGTCGGGTTCGATTGTCAGGTTTTCACTATAAGCAGCCACACTGGGAAGACCCTCAAAGGGGCAGGTCCATCAGGGCCTGGAAATACCCACCAACATAGTGCTATCTCGGGGTTAGGCAGCCTTCCCCTCGTGGCAGCACATTTATGAGGTGTGCGGGGCCTAGCTCCCACACGACAATGACAAATGCCAATGTCAGTCTTTCTGTGTGTGCACAGGGATGCAGAGGTGGTGCAGGCCTGGAAATCATGGCCTACTTCGAGTGGGATCCTGAAACATCCTGAGCCTTTTGGATGACAATGGACTGCCACTGTTTTTAGCAGAGCTGGAAAAGTTGGGAGTCGCTGTCACTATGCTCTCTGAGGTCTGGAGGCTGGGTGAAGGCTCGACTAGTTGTGGGGGATCACACCTACTTCTGGTCGGATCGTCGTGATGGGATCCGCCAGGAGGGCGTGGTGATGGCAATCACGGATAAGTACCGCTTCGCCATGGTGCAGGTTACTTCAGTTGATGAGCGCATCATGATGACGAGGTTGAGTCACCCCCTTGGGTTCATTTTTCTCATTGCTGTATACGCTCTTATAGAGGTGTATACTCCTGAGAAGAAGACATTCTATGCCAAGCTCAACTCTGTCATGGACCTTTGTCCTCAGTGGGATGTTCTAACTCTTGTGGGCAACTTCAATGCAGTAACAGGAGTGGAGAGTGGAGGATACGAGGAAAGCGTAGGTCCCCATGGCTCTGGAGTCAGGAGTACCAACAGTTCACTTTTGGACTTTGCAAGATTTAAGAGACTGAGAGTCACGGGATCTTGGATCCAGAGACCAGACGTACACTGCTGGACTTGGATTACCGATACTGGTGATATATTCGAGAAGATTGATCATATCTTGGTTGGAGGATACTAAGGAACTGGAGGGTATACCGGAGTGCTGTGTTCTTTGCTACCGACCACAGACTTGACATTGCTACCCTGGGCATATGCTTAAAGTTCCGGAGAATCATGGGAGGTGGGGGTGGCCATCCAGGCCTGTACCTCAAGAAGCTTCAGGATGGAGAGACAGCCAGCGAGTATGCAAGGGCAATATTGAATTGGTTTTGGATACCATAGAATCCAAGACTCTCACTGCTGCCAAGCAGTGTGTTGGAGAGCGCCCGCGGACGGGGAGAGGGATTGTCTTGCGAGAGACACTGAACCTGATAGAGAAGGGCCATGCTGCCAGACTGGCATAGGTCTCTGAACTGCAGGATATGAGCCTCCCTCCAGTGGGACAAGGAGAGTTATGTAAGAGATACCATTGAGGAGGTCTAAGGGAACCTAGCCACAGGTGACCTTGGGCCTGCCTACCAGGGTCTGAGAAAGCTTCGTTCTAAGTCCACTTCCCAGGTTTGCTCGATCCGGGTGGCAGATGGGACTATCGTGACAGACACAGCGGGGCGTAGAGCTTGTTGGACTGAGTACTTTGAACTGTTGTACATGGCAGAACCCCTGCGGGGTATCTTCCTGCTGCGGATGCACAACTTCTGGTGCCCTACCTTCCCATCTGCTGGCCCCCCTCCTCCCTCGAGGAGGTGAGGGGGGTGGTGGCTGGCTTGAGAGGTGTTATCGCGGGGCTGTTCAAAGCTGGGAGCGAGGCCATGATCCGCAGGTTGCATTATGTAGTTACTGTAGTCTGGCAGTCTGGTACCATTCTTCCTAACTGGAAATGTGGCTTGGTCACCCATATCTGGAAAAGGAAAGGGAATTAGGTGTATTACAATAACTACCGTGGGGTTACACTGGTCAGCGTGCTGTGCAAGGTGCTCGCCAACCTACTGCTGTCACGTTGTCAGGACTACCTATTGAAGACTCAGAGACCTGAGCAGTTCACGTTCAAGAAGTCTTCCACTGATCGGGCACTGGAGCTACAGGTCCTCGTGGAATGCCGACGGGAGTTTCAGCGTGAATTGCTTGCAGCTTACGATGATTTCAAGAAGGCATGTTGTTGCCACTATTGGCTCATACTTATTGATATAGCGACTCACTTCCTTTAGTTGGAAAGCCCAGTTCCCTCCATTCAATCAACTTTGTCAAGTTCTAGGGTGCCTGTTCCACTTAGTGTTGGTTTTCTTCATTGATAGTCTTTTACCTCTCACTTCACTAAATGTTCCTGTGAAAGAATTGAAATCCATATTTTTCTATATTTTTCTTCTGTTCAGTCCTATTAAGAATACACAATGCACTCTCTGAGGTTTTTCTAAGGAATACCCCTAGAGCACATACAGTATACAAAATCATACGTTAGCTTTCCTTAGTCCAATGATCTTTAAGTTTATATTTAAGATCCTCTCCAAATGGCGTAATCTTACATTTGTGAACCAATTAGAATTTTCTCCTCCACTCTTTCACCAATCAAATTCTTTGTTTCAAGCCTTTACAGCAATATTGTTTACTTGGAATAATCTCGAGTCTCTGTATAATTCTCACTATGGTTACAAAGGGGTGTCATTTCAGCAATATGTAAATATATATATTTGAGCTCCCGAGCCCAGCTATTACATTACCTACACAAAGTGGACCAAGGCAGCTCACTTGGGCTGTTATTTACAAACAACCTACCTATAAGATGCAACAATCCATCTCCTACCCCTCTTTCTACCCTCTTTTCTACCAGCCCCTTACAGGTGTTCGATTCTGTGCACTGAAAGACACTATGGGAACTCTTGAGATTATGTGGGGTTCCCACCGGGATTACGGATCTTATTGCAGGGCTGTATTCAGATAGTGAGAGTGCTGTCAAGTGTTGTGGGGGGGGGGATGTCGGACTTCTTCCCAGTCTCCTCGGGGGTCAGGGAGGGTTGTGTCATTGCCCCGACATTTTCAATACTAGCATAGGCAGGATTATATTTCACGACAAGTCTGGGCCATCGTGTCTCGAGATCTCCTGGATCAAGAGCAAGATCCAGGCACTTGGCGGCCTGTTGGACGGCACAGTCAAATCTGTGTATATTTATATACCTTGGTAATTAGATTCTTAGCATTAGAGATTCAGCCAGAGAGGTACATCGTCACCTTTGGCTGGCCTACGATGCTATGAATTCTCTTGAGAGTGTTTGGTGTTGTCGGTATCTGAGTAAGACTAAATTTTAGGTCATCAATACCCTACTGATCCATATCTTATTGTATGGCAGTGAGACATGGACACTGAATGGTGATCTGAGGGGGTGGCTGAAGAATGCCTTTGGTACTAAGTCATTATGCAGAATCATTGGATATCGCTGGTATGACCGTGTGTCTAACCAGCAACTACTCTGTGAGGCTGATATGGGAACAGTTACCTGCCAGATATTAGAACACCAACTCTGACTATACAGGCATGTGGCCCACCTCCATGAGGTTGACCCTGTCCATGGGTTGGTCTTGACTGAGATTAACTGTGACTGGAGGAGACCCAGCTATTGGCCACGGAACTCGTGGTTGAGGCAAGCTGATCGAGCATGCCGGAAGTTGTTTGGGGTGGGAGGGGTGACTCCTTAGAGATGGGTTAGTAAAGACTATGAGCATTGAAGACGAAAGGTCAATGAGGTAATACTCTGCTGTGACGTCTACTTCCACTGACTGGTTGATATATGTATTGTTATAAGGTTACATTTTTTTTTTTTTTAAGAATATTCAAATTAACCAATGCTTACAAGTCATGTCTTCTCACTGGTTGGTTGAAATCAAACTGCTTGTTCTAGTAGTAGACAGTGGTTGATAGCAATCTGTGATTTCAATAAGAGCATAACTCTCTGCTCTACTTTTTGTGTGTATGCTTCAGGGCAACATCTGTATAGCCGACTGGGGATCCAGTTCTGTCTGCAGCGGGCAGGTGGTCACTATGTGCTTGACTACTACCTACCAGGGCTTCTCTTAGTCACCGTTTCTTGGGTGTCCTTCTGGCTTGATCCAGCTGCAGCACCAGCCAGGATTACATTAGGTTAGTGAGTGTAGTGCCTTCAAGGGAAATGTGGAGGGGAAGAGTTTATGGAATTTTGTAGCCATTTCTTAACCCTGAGTGCCTTTGTAAATGTTTTTTCTGACTAATATAAACAATTCTGTTTAGTTGTGTGGAAGACTCTCGTTGAAGAGGTTCTTGACAACACCATGCAATTATGTTCAATTTAGGGGTTTGAACCTGGACTAAAGGCGGTCAGGATTGTAATCATTAAAATACTCCAACCTACCCACCAATATAAAGATGTCAATTCTTAGGTAAAGTTGAAGCTTAAGAAAAACCTATAAACCTTACCATTTCTTGAGAGCTTTCAGCTTCCACAAATGCAAACCTTAATATATTAGACCTTGATGGTCACACCACACATGTCTCACCCCACCTGCATTCTACCTTATGTCCACCATCCCTTCCCGTCTCCCAACAGGCACCAGCACGCTCCTGACATTTGTGACAATGACCAGCAATGCCAAGGGGGCACTGCCAAAGGTCCCCTATGTGAAAGTGCTTGACTGGTGGTTCCTCGCTGGCATCCTCTTCATCTTCTGCTCACTGATTGAATATGCCTTTGTCAATACCATTCATAGACGAAAGTAAGTCCAAAGACAGTCAAAGAATAGGGAAGAGAGGCTTGGCTTTCTCAAGGGGTACAACAGTGTTTTCAAACTTTTCAGTCATGATCCTGTATATAATATTGTTCAGCCCTTGTAACTATAAACACACACACACACACACACACACACACACACACACACACACACACACACACACACACACACACACACACACTGGAACAAACTGGACAATGGAATAGTATGCGCAAAAACCATTCATGAGTTTAAAAACAAACTAGACACTGCAAGATACAAAGGCGGGACATCACGAGCATAGCTCCCCTTCCCGCAAAATACAACTAGGTAAATACAACTAGGTAAATACACACACACACACACACACACACACACACACACACACACACACACACACACACACACACACACACACACACACACACACTTTCAACGAACGGACGGCTTGAAGAACGTTCTGAAGAAAAGTGCCGATTGTGGATCCCAACTCAAAGAGAAGTACCTTTTTGTATTTGCAGGGTGGGGGGAAATTGCTCGTGGGGCAGTAGGTAAGTAGGAAAAGAGGAGAAGGGGAGGGATTGCTGGGGAAATGGAAGGAAATGAGGAAGTGGAGGACTTGGCCCAAGCAGACAAGCGTAAGGTCAACATGAAACGACCACCGGACCAGCTCAGTGATGACGAAATGGCTAATAAAAATGTAAAGATTAGAAGTATAGAGAGGAGCAATACAGTAGAAAGTGACGAGAATATGTTCCAGGGATTTAAAGAGGGTGGGGGGGACACAACCCCCACCCCCCCACCCCACCCCCGACTGATAAGACTAGAGGAGAGAGTTGATAAGGTGATCGAGGACTTGGAACGTAAGTTAGGTAATGTTGACAGTATGATACGAAGAATTGAAAAATTGGAAGAACTAGAGAGGGCGAACAAAAACTTAACTAAGGAAATTGAAGAATTAAAACAACAGTTAAAAGAAGTAAAAGATGAGAATAAAGTCTTAAAGGAGAATAATATGGAGAACAAGGAGGGTTGGAAAAAAATTCATGAAAATAGCAAGGTTGCATTCACTGACATAATCAGACAGCAAATGAATGAACAAACTGAAAACTCAGTTATTAAAGTGATGAGACAGAAGGAGAATATAGTAAGAGACTTAGCAGACAAAAAGAAATGTATAATTATATTAGGAATGGAAGAGAAACATAACCCAGATAGAACCACAAGAATCAAAGAGGAAAATGAAAAAGTAAGAAATTTACTATAATTAGTTCAGGAAGATGAACCAGAAATAATGAAACAAATCGAAGAGAAATTCAGGCTAGGGAAATATAGTACAGACAAGACCAGACCAATCAAGATTAAATTCAGGTCACAAACTACGGCTGAGAATATCTTATCCAAAACAGGGAAACTAGCAACAAGTGAACAATATAAAAAGGTATGGATAAAAAGGGAAATGAATAAAGAGGAAAGAGAGGAAGAAAAACAGAAAAGACTTGAAGCAAAGGAAAAAAAACGAGATAAGAACGGAGTCAGAAAAAGAGAGATTCTATTGGAGAATAGTGAATATGAAACTGAAGAAAGTCGACATACAAGAGAAAAACAAAAGGGAAACAGAGAACACAATGGAAGTGACAGAAAACTAAGAGTGTCTTACACAAATATAGATGGATTAATAACAGGATTGAATGAACTGAATGATTATTTGAAAGAAAAAGAACCAGACATAATGGGAATTGTAGAAACAAAATTAAAAGGTCCACTACCACCCAACAGTGTAGGACATGATGCATATAATTATTGGATTAGAAACAGAGTGAAAAAGGAAGGGGGTGGAGTTATGTTCCTGACTAAGAAGGATATAAACGTGAAGGGTGTCACATATGGAAAGAATACAGTAGAAATGATAATGATGGAAGTAGAAGACAGAGATAAGAAGAACAGAAAGTTTGTGATAAATTATGTGCCCCCAAAAACAGCCTCATGGGAAGAGAGTGAACATAAAAGTATGTTAGAGGACACAAAGATAACATTAAACAAGATAATGGAAGAGGGAGGAAAAATAGTTATGATGGGCGACTTTAATTGCAAAGAAATCTGCTGGGAAGAAATGACAGTAAAGGGTGGAGACGGCTCATGGGGAAACGCTCTACTCGAGATGGTTACTGACCATACAATGACACAATGGATACAGGAGAACACTAGGTATAGAAATGAAGAGCCATCGAAACTAGACCTAGTAATTACATCCGAACCTAGAATAGTGGACAAAATTGAATATAAAACACCAATAAGTAAAAGTGACCACGTATTGATTGAACTGGAACTTAATGAAGAAATATATATGAAAAGAAATGAACAATACAGAAAAGGAAGAATGATGTATGAAAAAACAAACTTTGATAAAATAAGAGAATTCTTTCAACAAGAAAACTGGGAAGAAATATACAAAGAAGAAACAACAGTAGAAGAGAAATGGAATATTTTGACAAAAATTTACAAAAAAGGAGTGGAAAAGTATGTCCCAAGACAAAAACAAGAAAAAGAATATGTAAAATGCTGGTACAACAAAAGCTGTAGGGAGTTAAAAGACAAAAGAGACAAAGCCTGGACCAGATGGAAAAAAGACAGAAGACCTGAAAAATGGAATATATATACCTGCTATAGAAATGAATATGTACAAATGTGCAGAGAAGAAAAGAGAAAATATGAAAAAGATATCATAGAAAAGTGTAAAGATCAACCGAAACTATTCTACAGATTTGTAAACAATAAACTGAAAAACAAACAAGACTTGGAGAAATTAAGACAGGAGGGAGTTGAATACACTGAGGAAATGGAAATGGCGGAAATTATGAACAAACATTTTAAATCAGTGTTTACAAGGGAGAACATACAACCTGAAGAGAACGAATGGAAAGAGAAAGTCCCCCCTATGGAAGAAATAGAAGTAACAAAGAATGAAATATTAACACACTTGAGTAATCTTGATGTCAGAAAATCGCATGGACCAGATGAAATAGCAAACTGGATACTAAAAGAATGCAGGAATGAACTGGCAGACAAAATACATAGCATACTAAATAGTTCCTTGAAAGAAGGAAAAGTTCCAGAAGATTGGAAAAAAGCAAACATAGTACCTATATACAAAGGAGGAAATAAAGAAGAACCTACCAACTATAGACCAGTCTCTCTAACAAGTACAATAGCAAAACTTTGTGAAAGAATTATCAAAAGTAGATGGGTAAAATATTTAGAAAAAAAACAAAGTGTTAAATCCAAGGCAATTTGGATTCAGACAAGGACGATCATGCGTCACCAATTTAATATGTTTCTATTCAAGACTAATAGATATAATACAGGAAAGAGATGGATGGGCGGACTGTGCATTTTTAGATCTAAAGAAAGCTTTTGACAAAGTACCACATAAGAAGTTGCTTAAGAAATTAGAAACTGAAGGAGGAATACAGGGCAAGCTACTAAATTGGATGGAGGACTTTTTGCAAGAAAGAAAAATGAGAGTAGTGATAAGAAACCAGCACTCAAAATGGGATGAAGTAATAAGCGGTGTTCCGCAGGGAACAGTTCTGGCCCCAATAATGTTTGCTATATATATTAATGATATGGATGAAGGAATAGAAAGCTATATGAGCTTCTTTGCAGATGATGCAAAACTACTGAAAAGAGTGAAAACTGAAGAGGATTGTGAATCACTACAGAGAGATCTAAATAAAGTACAAGAATGGAGTAGGAAATGGGAGATGGAGTTCAATATTATGAAGTGTAGTATAATGGAATTTGGAAAAAGCAAAAACAGAATAACAGGAGCATATAAATTGGGAGAAGAAGGAATAAAAAAAGTAGAAAATGAGAAGGACCTGGGAGTCATTGTTATGAATAATATGTCACCTGAGAAACATATAAATAAGATTTTCGGAGAGACTTATAATCTAATAAGAACGATCAAAGTTGCATTTACATACCTGGATGAAGAAATAGTGAAGAAAATCCTAATCACCCTGATAAGACCAAGATTGGAATATGCAGCAACGATATGGTCACCAAGTACAAAAAAATGTATAAAAAAACTTGAAAGAATACAAAGAGCAATTACAAAACTGGCACCAACACTCTCAAAACTATCATATGAAGAGAGACTAGAAAAACTTGAACTACAGACACTAGAGCAAAGAAGAGAGAGAGGAGATTTGATAGCTATTTACAGAATCATGAAAGGCATAGAAATTACTGATAGAGAGAATCTGATAAAATGGGATGACAGAAATACAAAAGGACACGGAAAGAAAATAAAAAAAGACAGCTATAGAAGAGATTTGAAAAAGAACAGCTTTCCTCACAGAGTAATAGACAGTTGGAACAAGTTAGATGAGAAAGTGGTGTGTGCAAAAACAATACATGAATTTAAAAATAGTTTAGATAAAATGAGATATGAAGACGGGACCCCACGAGCATAGCTCCCCTTCCCGTAAAATACAACTAGGTAAATACAACTAGGTAAATACACACACACACTCACACCCTTCCCGTAAAATACAACTAGGTAAATACAACTAGGTAAATACGCACACACTATAGCAAAGAAGAGAGAGAGGAGATTTGATAGCTATTTACAGAATCATGAAAGGCATAGAAATTACTGATAGAGAAAATCTGATAAAATGGGATGACAGAAATACAAGAGGACATGGAAAGAAAATAAAAAAAGACAGCTATAGAAAAGACCTGAAAAGGAACAGCTTTCCTCAGAGTAATTGACAGTTGGAACAAATTAGATGAGAAAGTGGTGTGTGCAAAAACAATACATGAATTTAAAAATAGTTTAGATAAAATGAGATACAAAAACGGGACACAATACCAAAGAAACGAGTGAACTTGTTGGTGTAGATAAGTCAACAGTGAGGTGCTGGGCTGCCAGGTGCCAGCTTGAAAACAGTGGTAAGCTGCTGTTACTCAATCCCTGCTCAGTACGCCCTAGAAAGATATCTTAGCATTGTATAAATGTTGTAAAGAGAGCTATAAAAAAAAACTTACATAGAAGCCAGAGTTTTAAAGGAGAGTAGTCCATAATGTTTGATGACTTGTGTGAGGACTGTATCTCGCCATGTACACCAGTCACAAGCCTGTTCCTAAAGCCCTTCTCAGTCGAGCTTAGAGGATTCTGCCTGTTGCTTTTGCTGATAAGCACCTTGCCTGGAACAATAACGACTGGTCGGACATCCTGTGGTCGGACGAGGCGACATTTACCGTCAGCTGTACCAGAGAGGCTTGTGACTATTGCAGGTGTGCAAACATATCCCATGACCCCCACTACATGGAAAACACCATTAAACACCCAGACTCATTGATGGCTTGGAGCTGCTTCTCTGGCAGGGGTCTAGGAAAGTTAGTAGTGGTCAATAAGAATGAAAAAAGTTTGTTAACAGAATTATCTGGAGCAACTGTGTGACCATCTACCAAAGTCTGTCAACTGCACAGGGGCCAAGGTGTTCCAACAGGGCGGTGCCCCTGTTCACACCACAAAATCTGTATCAATGGCTTAATGACTGCCAGGTACATTTTATAAAGGTCTGGCAGGGCAACAGTCCTTATTTAAACCCAAAAGAAAATGTCTGGTACCTCATCAAGTGCGACCTCCAGTGGAAGGACATCAGCTCTGTGCCCAAGCTGCAGGCAACCATCCAAGAATCCTGGGACAATCTGAACCTCCAGTACCTTGAAAACCTTGCCCTATCCCTGCCAAGAAAACTCCAGATTGTAAAGAATAAAAAAAAGGCCTCACTACTAAGTATTGAATGTAAGCTTTATGAATTAATTATCTTTATTTTAATTGACTATTTACATTTTTGTGTGGGCAGAGGGGACAGGCACTTCTTTTGCCAAGCACTGTCTATATGTGAGTGTGTTTGTCTGTGTATATTAAACCAAGAAACACACTTCCAGTCCTTGTTTAGTCTGAAAGGCAGGACAGATATTCCAGGCAGTAAATAAAATATAATAATGATGATAATTGTTGCCTCAAGTTTCAGAGTGGCTGGCAACTGTCTTCAAACCCTCCTTTAGATCAAGTGACACATTGCCCCCAGGTCTCTATATTGCAAGAGACCCACAGCTCCCAGGGATGTAGCAACAGCCACCAGGTTGGTCCATGTGTCACTTAAGGACAAAAGACTGGAGTAAGGCAGTGTAGAATGAGGTGTTCAGTGTCTTCTGTATTGTGATTAAATCTGGGACAATTTCATTCTGCCACCTGGCCTATTCTATGTTGGTACTGTTTTGAGGCTGGACGGTGGCCTGAATACAACTGTCCTCCCTGTTTGTCTGTTCTATTTTTTGCCAAGTGGTTGTGTAGACCTTGTCCCACTGTACTTGTTGATAGAGGGCCTTTCAGTTTTGTCTCCACAATTCCCATAATGTCAGGTTTCTCTATTTCCAGATAGTCATTTAGTTCATTAATTCCAGAGATCATACCATCGATATTTGTGTATGCCACTTTTAGTTTCATATTTTCCTCTCTTTTTTTGTTCAAGTTTCCATTCTTCTGATGTACCATTTTTTCAGTCTCAGGTCCAGTACTTCCCTCACTTCTACATTTATATCTGCTAAACCTGTTTTTAGCTCCCTTTGCTTTTCTCCAAAAAGTTGCACTCTTTTGTGAAGACCAATTGGAAACCTTCTTTCATTATTTCTGCCTGAGCTGAGGCCTCTTCAAAGACCTCACCATCTACTATTAACTCAGTGATTTCTTCCCTGTGTCTCAATTTACCATTTATAAACCTGTAAAACAGTTTTTGTTATCTCTGTAGGAGAGAGGCCAAACGCAGAGTATGTGATCCAATATATTTGACGTTTCGTCCAGTAGGGCTTCTTCAGAAATAACACAGTTGAGAAACATTTCACTCCTTATATAGCCTGAGCTTGCAGGGAGAAACAAACATAAAATGCTGTACACACAATTTGCACAAATTGCTTGTTACTTGGTTATCAAAATTGCCAATGGTTTATTTACTGCAATTTTTTTGCAATAAATAAACCATTGGCAATTTTAATAACCAAGTAACAAGCAATTTGTGCAAATTGTGTGTACACCATTTTATGTTTGTTTCTCCCCGCAAGCTCGGGCTATATAAGGAGTGAAATGTTTCTCAACTGTGTTATTTCTGAAGAAGCCCTACTGGGTGAAATGTCAAATATATTGGATCCCATACTCTGCGTTTGGCCTCTCTCCTACAGTGCTGTTGCAGTCGTTGCTACTTTTACTAATTTGGTTATCTTTACATTTTTCTACTACACCTCTTTCAGAATTGCTCTCTTCCTCCCTGCGAATTCTGGTATAGTCATTCCTAGCTTCTTTTGTTTTGTTGCTTCTTTTCTTTCCCTATTTCCCCCAAGCCACATCCTTGGCCTTTTTTGCAATCTCACACTTTTCGTTAAACCAGTCATGTTTTTGCTTCTATCCTAGGTTGTAAATGTCAAGAATTATTTCCCATTTCCTCCTGTGGTACCCATTAATTCCTCCCAGTTTGTTTCTTCAAAGAATTTTTCAACCCTAAGTGATCTGCTTTCTTAAAATTGAGTCTCCTTTGGGTCTATATCCTCATCCTCCAGCTGAAATTCAATTGTTGCAGGGTCACTTTTTCCTGTTGGGCAAAGGTAGTTCAAGGAGCCAATATCTGACTCTTTGGTTAGTAACAGATCCAATCTTGTGGGAGTGTCATCTTCTCTTACCTGGGTCACTTACTTTACCCACTGGGTCATTGTGTTCTCCATAGCTATTCTCAACGGTGTATTTCCCCAGGAATCTGCTTTGCTGCTTGCTTCCCATTCTTCCCAGTTGACATCATTACAATCAAAATCTCCAGTACGGATTATATTACTATTCTGTTCGATATTTTTCTTTAGGAAAAAGAGTTGTATCCTTTAATATTTCTTGATATTCACTTTTATCCTAAGCTCTTGTCTTAGGGGGAACATATGCCACCATGAAGTCACTTTTTTTTGTGTGTCCTTTAGTACTGATCTTTGGATGAATTGCTTCAGCCCTGACTGCCTTCACCCACATTTGCTTCTACCTTTATGTCACTTCTCGCCACCATCATTACTCCTCCTCCTTTACCCTTTTTATCTTCTCTGTCTCTTGTTATGAAGCAATGCTAACACAGAATTAACTTGGCCACAGACTCAAATTTCCCTAAAAACAATCACCACACCAAAGACAATGAACATCTCCTCTTATACTGTTTTGCTCTCCCTCTATTCAGACAGCAAGACAGTATAATTTCCTTAATAAATTGTAGCCCAACCTGGAGGCTGTTGCTGGTTACCTGATTGGTTGACAGGCAATTATATACAACTGATGGGTCCTGATTGATCCATAAAAATCTACTGGTCAAAGTTCTTCCCTTGGCTACAAAGAATTACTTGTTGTTAGCCAGAAAACACACACAGTATATCACTGCACTAAAGATATTAAGTGGGAGGTTTTAAGGAACCAAAAAAATGAGGAGGGAAACACAAATTTTGTTATTCCTTGACCTTATTTGTTTCATTGTCATATTCTCTATTCAGAGAACTTGACAACCTAGGATATTTTTAGCATTTTTTAGCACAAAAAGGTCTAAGTATGTAAACATGTTAAAGGGAGTTGACTGTGTTAAATAGGGAGTGTCACTGACAAGCTGGTACTGCCAGGAATTGAACCCAGGGTCTCCCACTGTCTAAGTAGGCATGCATACCAATTAGACCATGGTTGCCTCTAATGACCACTCACATATCTCCTTTCCCTGGCCTTTCACCAGTCTGGGAATGTGCACTGCTGCAGGATCCTACTCACTGCACCATGTTAGGCATGCATACCAATTAGACCATGGTTGCCTCTAATGACCACTCACATATCTCCTTTCCCTGGCCTTTCACCAGTCTGGGAATGTGCACTGCTGCAGGATCCTACTCACTGCACCATGTTAGGCATGCATACCAATTAGACCATGGTTGCCTCTAATGACCACCCACATATCTCCTTTCCCTGGCCTTTCACCAGTCTGGGAATGTGCACTGCTGCAGGATCCTACTCACTGCACCATGTTAGGCATGCATACCAATTAGACCATGGTTGCCTCTAATGACCACTCACATATCTCCTTTCCCTGGCCTTTCACCAGTCTGGGAATGTGCACTGCTGCAGGATCCTACTCACTGCACCATGTTAGGCATGCATACCAATTAGACCATGGTTGCTTCTAATGACCACTCACATATCTCCTTTCCCTGGCCTTTCACCAGTCTGGGAATGTGCACTGCTGCAGGATCCTACTCACTGCACCATGTTGGGTAGGGAGCATCACTGAAAAGCTGGGACCACTTGGGAAACAAACTCAGGATCTCCCACTGTCTGGGCAGATGTGCTTATTGATTACCATGGTCACTTCTAGTAACCACTTGCACACCTCCCTTCCCTGTGCCTCTGCCAGTTTGGGAATGTGCACTGCTGTGGAATCCTATTTGCTGTGCCATGTTGGATAGAGAGCATCACTAAAATGCTAGCACCATCTGGAAATTGGACCTGAGACCTCCCACTGTCCAGGAAGGCATGCTTATCAACCATACCACAATCACCTCTAGTAACCACTTGCACACCTCCCTTCCCTGGGCCTCCATCAATCTGGGAATGTGCAGCAATGTGGGATACTACTCACTGCACCATGTTGGATAGGGAGCATCACTGAAAACTGGCACCACTCAGGAATCAAACCTGGGACCTCCCACTGTCCGGGCAGGCATGCTGACTGATTACACCATGGTCATGTTGACTGATTACACCATGGTCACCCCTAGTGACTGCTCACACAGACTGTGAAAAACTTTTCCTAATATGAGTAAAATCATATAGCAATACCCAGAACAATGACATGCAAACAATTCACTGACAGAGTTTTTAATACTACAATACAGAATCTAATGGGAATTCTTGCCAGAATTTTTTGCTTTGCTCAAAACCAGACAGTTTTATTCTGCAAGGGGGTAAGATTGAGACAAAGCGGGATTGTAGTAAATGACATACTTATTCATTTAATTCATAATAATTTTTTTGTGGTCATCTCAAGATAAGGAAATACAGTGTAGATTACATTTTTCTGGGAAGATGATCTTGAAACAATTATCTATGAGATTACTAAATTTATATCAGATAGTTCTTGATAAGATTGCTAAGTTGAGCTAGAAGCAGGTTATGGAATTGTAAACATTGTTGTTTTGAATATCTGAGCTTCTGTTAAGAGAGGTGTTTCTAATGGAACATAGAAATAAAAAACTTTTAAACTTAGATTGACAGAAGCTATAAGATTATCTATTTATATACCAAGAGACTTTTTTCATCTTATAAGGGAAATAGCCAGCCAGGGCATGGTTCCATCCCCATCCATCCTACTCCCATTGATTACCTACTTTCCCTATTATCTTATACATTGATAAAATCATAAACTGTGCATCATTCTAATTGCAAAGCCTCTAGCTAGAGATATGTTTATAGTGGAGTTCTTTAAGGTTTTGTTCTTGGATTGCTTCTGTCTGCGATATTGTACTAATGGTATTAATCAGCGACTGAAATTTATTATGTTATATAAAGGTGTTGTTAGATTAAAAAAAATAGTGTATAACAGCTTTATTCTATAATCAATACTTGCAGAGACTTGTATGAGTTGAAGAAGGTTGATACTAGGAATATTCTCAAATCCACCATGAGCACACCTGCTTCCTCCTCCATTACCAGCAGTAACTCAACAGTTTCTACATGTTATCCTTCTTCCTCTTTTTCTTCACTACCAAACCTTAAATACACTTCTGGACATTTGCCCAAGGACTTCACAGAAATGGTAAAGACCAGCACTTAACTTTTTGTGTCTTCTTGGACAGATTATATAAAGTGTATTGTGAATTTTGATATAATTGAGTTTTGTTCCGCATGGTTTTATTATACTTCAGTCAATATCATGTGCAGTGCAGAGACAAGTTTTGTTGGGATTCCATTTGTTCACTACTTTATTTAGGAAACTATTTTTGTATATCTTTATTGGTCATTTTCCTATGCAGTTAGCAGTTGTACTCACCTGTATTCTTTTTTGACCATTGATATGATTAGTGGAACCATCAATGACCACCTGCACATGGTGGTTCCATGTGATGGATGTCAGAATAATTTTCTTTACTGCCTGTCTTTAAAGCCCTTCAGCCCCCCCTCACCTATATTAAGATGAATGACTCTTGATCTTTGGACTAGGCCCGAGATATATGTTCCCTCATTTTTTCATGTTAGGAGAAAGGTAAATTCAGTAATGAAAAAATTAGAATTAAAATTGTGGCTGGAGATAATGAAAATAGAATATACTGAATTTACCAAATTGTGTTTACCTATTTTGATATAAAGGAAATGAGTTACAATTATACAAAGGGATAGACTATAAAGGAGATGCAAACAGCAACATACCTAGTGGTCCTTACTTGTGAATTGAAAGGGGGTGTAAACAGTGGATATAGCTAAGAACCACTGGATTCCATATATATTTCTAGTCACTTTTCAAGTGTCAATTGTATTTGGAATTATAACTTGAACAGATTTTTTTTTCCCAAATATTCACAATGCAGTTAAAAAAAAAAGACAAATTGATTCCTTAGTGTTTGATCTCTGATAGACTATTTTGTAACAATTATTTCTTGTGATTACTATGGTCCACAATAAGATAATCATCTATATATTAACAAAGCCATGGAACATTTTAAAAAATTGCAGTTAAATCATCCCACATTCTATGTTAGGATAAGCTAGATAAATCAAGTTCACTTAGATGCTCTTCATAGAAGTTATTATGTAAATGAGGGATCATTTAAATGATTCTACATTGTACCCTCTCTAATTTGTGGGGTCCATACCGCTTATGCATATTCTAGTCTTGAATGGATCAGGGTTTGGATGAATTTTTTCATTATCTCTTCCCCCATATAGTGAAAGGTCAGTTTAATCTGCAGTAATCCATATGCCCCCCACAATCCTGATGATGTGTTTGTCAGGTGACAGGTTGTCTTCCATAAACACTCCAAAACCTTTTTCCTCTTTTGTTCTTGTAATGAGTTCATTTCCCAAGTAATAATTTAAAGATGGTCTTTCACAGCTATTACCCATTTCCAGTAATTTCCATTTTTTTGGTATTGAACTTCATTTCCCATTCTTGAGTTTATGCAGAAACAGTGTCTAGATCTCTTTGAAATACCCTAGAGTCCTCCTCCTGTCATTTTACTTCTCTTATGATTTTAGCATTATCGGCAAGCATATTAACATAGCTTGTTGTACCTTCAATTATGTCGTCAGAGACATAGACAAGAATCATTGTTGGTGCAAGCACAGAACCATGTGGAATTCTGCTCGTTACTCTTCTCCACCGTAACATCTTTATGTATCTTCCTTCAAGAAATCTTTCATACATTCAAGTAGTTTGTCTCTCAGTCATCTAGCATCCTCCAGTTTCCACACAAGTCGACTGTGGAGTACTTTATCTAAAATATTCTCAAGGTCGATGTACACACAGTCCACCTTACCCTCTCTCTCTCTCTCTTGCAGAACATCAATCACTATTGAGTAAAAGTTTGACACACATGACCTTCTTGATCTGACTCCAAACTGACCGACTGTCTGTCAGAAGGTTTAGGGCCCTACACACGCTCAGACTTTTACTCAGACTTGTCTGCAGAAACCATGCAGACCACAAATCTCCTCTACATAGACACATTCAGACTTGTCTGCGCATACATGGTTTCTGCAGACAAGTCTGAGTAAAAGTCTGAGCGTGTGTAGGGCCCTTTTTTTATCTCTTCAAGATATTGTATTTGGTCAATTGAACTTTCACAATCCTATCGCATAATTTCACTAGTGTGCTGGTCAGTGATACTGGCCTATGATTTTGTGGTGTCTCCTTATTTCCACCTTTGTGAATTGGTACAACATTTGCCTTTTTCCAATGAAGTGGCATTATGCCTCTTTTCAATGAACAATAAGACTGTGAATCTTGTCAGCCAGTTGTTCCTTACATACTTTAAGTATCCAGTTTGAGATCCTGTCGGACCCTGAAGCTTCTGTCACATCCAATGATCCCAAAAGGTTGATCACATCCTCACTTCTACATGTATATCATCCAGACCTGAATTTTTGCTCCCCTCACTATTCTCCAAAGAATTGCTCTCCTTTGTAAAGACAAATTGGAAAATTTCATTCCTTATTTGTGGCTGAGCTGAAGCCTCCTCAAAGACCTCACCACCCACTATTAGTTTGGTGTTTATTTCCCTGCATCTCAATTTATAAACCTGTAAAACTGTTTTGGTTCATCTTTGCATTTATCTACAATGTCTTTCTCAAAATTACTTTCTTACTTCCTGTGGATTCTTGTATAGTTGGGTGGCCATGCTAAAATGACATCAACAGGTTCTCCTGAAAGCAGTCATAAACAAATAGATAGGTTTAATCAGTGGAAACAAAGATGCAGGGCCCTGTACATTGCAATTTAGGTAAATACAATTAGGTAATGTGGCTCTACAAAATTACTCCACTAAGTTAACCAGTAGCTGTGGCCAATTTTGTAAGGGTGCAGGTCTCTTGCAAGAGAGAACTACAGCAACAGTTTGATTGGTTTATCCTTTGACCATAAGCAGATATGATATTAGCTATCACTGAAATTGTTATTGTTATTTTATTCCACTTAAGATATATTTAGCTTTTGTAGGGGAAAATATCCTGTAATAAGACTTCCCTCAAAAGTAGTTACTGACAAACCTGAACATAGCTGAACACCATAGAGTGCTACATAAAGATGTGGTGGTAACGTCCATCCATGGACACCAGAGGTGATAGTCAAAACTAGTTTGACTACCAAACACTGACTATCTTGGATAAATTGACCCACCAATGTCCCTCATTACAGAATGAATTAACTGTGGCCTCTATCAGTCAGCTGACAGTTGGATCCCTTGACTCTATGCTACGACAGTCAGCAAGACACAGCAGCAACAAGGATTCATCTGAAGATTCAGAAAGTTCAGCAAGTCTTGAGGAGCTGCAGCTCCAGGTAATAGACTTGACAATATAGGTCATTATGTAGGGAAGGATATAAATTTCTTATGGTAGTTATTTAAACATTTTGACTATGTTGTAAGGCATTATTCTACAGTAAGTGCATGTGTATAGCGGAGTGATGTATGGAATGTGGGGTTAGAATTTTAGGAACTGTGTAGTGATACAAGGAATGAGGTTGAAAATTTAGGAATCTAATTATCTTAGTTTACCTTCCATTACAGTTACAACTGATTGCCAGAATATTTTCATATAATCTCTAAAGTAAATTCATGTGCGGTATCCCTGCTCTCCATATATTACTTTATCCAACAATCACACAATACAGATAATAATACAAAGTGTCACAGACTAGCCTCTGTATTTGAGTTGATGTATCAAATCTCAGCTGTGATTTGAACAGTTCCTTCGATCAAGAATCTAGTATGACTATTTTGCTTTTTAAAGGGATTTTTTCACTTCACAAGGACAAATGAGAGGGTGAAGTGCAAACCTATTTAATTCACATGATATAAAAAATATACAATTTACCTTAGCCTGGTGTATGTAGGGCATGTGTGGGGCATGAGCAAGGGAATCAGAGAGACACCACTGCCCACGTCTCTTAGACTTATATCAAGACCACACAACACAGTGCCAACAGCAAGTGCCATTTTATTATAATTATAATCCTAATCTACCACTACCTGGCTTCACACAATCTATTCATTTCATTATTTTTGTGCAAAGAAGGTTTACAAATTATTAATTTCTAATTATCTAACAAAAAAGGAGACCACCCATAATAATGCGGACTCTACTTCTTCGCATCATCATTCATGGTGACCTTTAACCTAGGACACAAGTACCTGAGTTGTGTACTCCTCCACCGCTGGTTTGTAGGTCCTCCTGCAATTGGGACATGTATATGAGAAAAAGCCTAATTCATATTTAAATCTTATTATCTAATTTAAGATAACCTACTAATTGGTTGAATTTAACATCAATAGGCATTTTCATTAAGGATGGTGAGCAAATATGGCTCATGCTAGAATGTGGCTTATGGTGCCATTATTTGTGTCTCATTGTGTCAGTGATGCATCATGGAACATGACAAAATGTTTTTGTCAGGTTATTTATAAGCCAAATTTGTGTCTTGGTCTGAATATCTTGAGGTTATGGGTCTCTAGCAAGAGAAAAGAGAAAATAAAATTCTATTGATAACTGGAGATGAGGTAGAAGGGTTAGGGAACTTATTAACATGAATGTATTTACCTAGTTGTATTTTACAGGACGAGAGCTATGCTCGTAGTGACCCATTTTCGTATCTCTCCGCATCCAGTTTATTCTTAAAATCTTGTATAGTTTTGGCACTCACTGTTTCTCCATTTAGTTTGTTCCAGACATCAATCACTCTATGTGGGAAGCTATTCTTTTTCAGGTCTCTTCTGTAACTGTCCTTCTTTAGCTTCTTTTTATGTCCTCTTGTTTCTCTTCCATCCCATTTTAATAAGTTGTCTCTATCAAGAATTTCCATCCCTTTTATAATTCTGTGAATAGTCAATGGTCAACAAATCACCTCTTTCTCTTCTCTGTTCCAGTGTTGATAGATGTAATTTCTCCAATCTTTGTTCATATGTCAAATTTGATAGTGTAGGTGCCATTTTTGTTGCTGCTCTTTGAATTCTTTCTAATTTTCTTATGTTCTTTTTTGTGCTAGGTGCCCATAGTGTTGCAGCATACTCTAGTTTAGGTCTTATCAGTGCAACCACTATTTTCTTTACCATTTCTTCATCCATGTAGTCAAATGCCACTTTCATGGATCTTAATAAGTTTAAAGTCTCTCCAACTAATTTACTGACATGTTTATCATGTGTCAAGTCACTTGAGATAATCACTCCCAGGTCCCTTTCTGAGCCGACTTTTTTGACTTCCTTGTTACCAATTTTATATTGACCATATATTCTATTTTTGGTTTTTCCAAATTCCATTATACTACATTTCTTAATGTTAAAGTTCATTTCACACCTCTGACTCCATTCCCATATTTTGTCCAGGTCTTCTTGTAGTGATCTGCAATCATCTGTGCTTACTCTCTTGAGTAATTTGCCATCGTCAGCAAAGAAGTTTATGTAACACTTCACTCCCTCATCCACATTATTTATATATATGGCAAACATTAAAGGAGCCAGTACAGAACCTTGTGGGACACCACTTATCACATCATCCCAGTTCTAATTTTTGTCTCTAAGTAGCACTCTCATTTTTCTCCCCCTTAAGAAATCCTTCATCCACTCCAGTAGCTTACCTTGTATTCCTTCTATTATTTCAATTTTTCATAACAATTCTTTATGTGGTACTTTGTCAAAAGCTTCTGCAAGTCCAAGAAGGCGCAATCTGCCCAGCCATCTCTTTCTTGTATTATCTCAACTAATCTCAAGTAAAAGCATATTAAGTTTGTGGTACATGATCTTCCACTTCTAAAGCCAAATTGTTTAGGGTTTGATATTTTATTCTCTTCCAAGTGTTTGATCCATTTGTTTCTGATAACCTTTTCACATATTTTTGCTACTGTGCTTGTAAGGGATACTGGTCTGAAGTTTGTAGGGTCTTCTTTGTCTCCTTTTTTATTGGTACTATGTTTGCATCTTTGCAATCTTACGGTACCTTTCCTTCTTTGAGTAAAAAGTCTATTATCTTGTATAATTTGTCTGTCAGTTCGTGATGATCAGCATATTTACCTAGTTGTATTTACCTAGTTGTATTTTACGGGACAAGAGCCATGCTCGCAGTGACCCGTTTTCGTATCTCTCCGCATCCAGTTTATTCTTAAAATCTTGTTTAATTTTGGCACTCACTGTTTCTCCATTTAGTTTGTTCCAGGGGTGAGGATAAACACATGTGGGGGTGATTGCTAGGCTTAACCTGCTTTACTCTATATATGGCACTTATTTCATAAATACATTTTCCTAAACTTTCCTATTTTCCTGAACTCACACATACAACTCAATTTCATTATGCATGAGGATGGCTTACAAATGTTATTATAACCCATCTAAAGTCTCTTTACAGTTTTCTGTAGTCTCAGGTTTGACACTATTTCTTGTGCACCTGAGTTGGTGCAAAGACATATCATTGTTGTGTTCTGGCAGGAAAAAACTGGGATCTTATGTATGGTTTGGATTGGTGCAACTGTGACTGAGATTCTTACTTAACTACCATGTACCTACAATTCCCAACTATTTCCATTACAATGGGGTTGCAGCCAGGTACCATATCTAAACTCTCATTTGTAAATACCAGGAGAAAATATTTATTAACCCATTCAACTCCGATAACAAGATGTCTTGTCATTTGGTCAAATAAAACAAAAAATCATAATAAAACAACAAAATGTTTGATGATCAAACAGCACCAGAAAAATATGACGTCGTCAGTCCTCCTCGAGGAGGACTGACGATGTCATATTTTTCTGGTGCTGTTTGATCATCAAACATTTTGTTGTTTTATTATGATTTTTTGTTTTATTTGACCAAATGACAAGACATCTTGTTATCGGAGTTGAATGGGTTAAATGCCTCACTCATTTTTCCTCTGAAACTATCATGACATCTTTGTCAATTTTATTTGGGCATATCCTTTCCTTATTTTTTGTTCTGTAGAGATGGGTTGGATCTTGCTTGTCTGGCAACCTTAATTTCATAGTTTTGCTGTGCACATGTTTTTTTTAATCAATGTAGCCATATCATTATACTTAGATCTAATGTGTTTCCCTGTTTTTTTTTCTGATATAAAGCCCTCTTTTTATTCCAATCTCATTTTTCAGCCTATCTGTCATCCATTTCGGAGTATTAGTATTCATCCTTATTGGTTTGAGGGAAATATATTTATGCTGGGCACACAAAATACTAGTGGCTAGGTTACTTGCATTTCATCTAGAATGCTGACTTAGCTACTGACCTTAGGGCTTAGCTGGTATGTGACTTCACATGGGGATCTTATACCTCCTTCTTTGAGTTGACCTTGGTCTAGACCCCTGACTGTGCTAATGACCTCAAGACTGACCATGGACCTGACCTCATTATACTTTCATCTGGACAGCTGACCCTGTTATTGTCCTCCAGGCTGGCCTCATATTTGACCAATTGTTCTATTTCCTCAGGTTTTCAGAATTGGCTCTATTGAAGTCAGGTACTATAACGTTCATACTATTCTGTTCTTTCCATCTAATATCAAATCTTATTTCTTGATAATCACTAGTCCCTAGACTATCACCTACCTTTACATTTCTTGTTAGATCCTCATTATTAGTTAAGAATAAGTCCAGAGTATTCTTTCCCCTTGTAGGACTGGTAATAATTTGTTTTAGAAAAAAGAAATAATAATAAACAAATAAACAAAAAAAAATAGTGAAAATCTTGTATGGTTTGGGAGTGTTTTCTCTTCAGAGCTATGTCTTGTGGATAGAGCACTGCATTATTTTGCATGTAGATACTGTTCCTGTATATCAGGTATTGTGCAGATTGTCTCTTTGTCTGCAAGGAGGTATTGGTAGAACTGGTCAAACTACAATTAACCAGGATCATTGAGTTTGTCAACAGAGCTTATTGAATTAATCTGCTTTGGTCACCTGAGTGTAAGGGCAGCTGCATCAGATGGAATTTGATACCCAATTTCCTCCCAATATTCACCCACTCTCTACAATCACTGAGCTACAAACTTAGCTACATGGGTTGTTCTACAACAAAATTTATCTTTGCTCTGCACATCAATTGCTTTTAGAACCTTTCTCATGGTCACTCACGATGTTTATCATACTGGACGTATTGCTCTGTTTTCTGAGAGTGGTGTTTGGTCTGTTGTCAGTGTGCTCCACATTTCAGAAGAAACTGGATGGTCTCCAGAGTTGAATACCTGGTGTCCAGAACTACTTAGATGACATTATTTGTTCAACTGGATGAAAGCTGAACACAACTGCCCATGACATGTGGCAGTACTGAAGCATCCCAGTGTGTCCATGCACTATTGAAAGTCTGTGCAGTGCATGTACAGTTTTGACTATTGTAGATATATTAATGCTGATGGCATTGTGGTGCTTCCTAGTTATGTGTATGCCATCCAGGAGGTGCTGCCACCATAGTCTACTGCTGAGTTGTGTAGCTACCTCAGTCTCTTCAGCTGACAGTCACACTTTGTACTGAGCTATGCTATAATTATGGACCCTCTCTTTGTGCTACTGAAGAAAAAGACATCACCTTCAGTTGGGACATCACAGCTGAAGAAGCATTTGCATGCCTGAAGAATGCCATCTCAGCAGGGTGTGCATTGTATCAGTTCAATCGGGAGCTGCCCACTTTTGTAACCTCTGATACCAATGTCAAAGATGTCAGTGTAATATCTCACAAGTCACCATCCAGGGGCACAAATGCATTATCTCCTGGAGCTAGTGGTACTCAAGTGTTGTGACCTTATATAAGCTATTCTGTGCATAGGTTTTATTAAGTAAATATAATGATAATAATTGTTGCCTTAAGTTTCATTCATCAGAAAACTTGCAGGTCCACAGCAGCTGGTAATGGTCTTTAGGTCTTCCCACACATCTTTCTTGGAAGAAACATTGAACTGTTGTTTTTGTTGCATTGGTATGGGACTGTTTCTTTGTCACCAACTGAAAATGGTACAAGACCTGTCCCTAGTTGGCTGCTCCCCATTTATAAAGAGGTGTAAGAAATACACTTAAAGTTGACAGAGAGAGAGAGAGTCAGTCTGGAGACAAAGTGTCAGCCCCTCAGAATTAATAGAAGTGAGGGGTTGATGGGTTTTGAAAATGGGCAGTTTTGCTATCCATCTTGCATGACACCTTATACAGGTATCCATCATTGGCCTCTACAGTAAATATTTAACCCATTAAACTCCGATGACAAGATGTCTTGTCATTTGGTCAAATAAAACAAAAAATTATAAAACATCAAAATGTTTGATCAAACACCAGAAAAATATGACGTCAGTCCTCGCTTCGCTCACGAGTGAAGCGAGGACTGACGTCGTATTTTTCTGGTGTTTGATCAAACATTTTGGTGTTTTATAATTTTTTGTTTTATTTGACCAAATGACAAGACATCTTGTCATCGGAGTTTAATGGGTTAAGGGGGGGGGTGACCAATGATGGTTACCTGCTTGTGGTGATCCTGCAGGATTAATGGCAAAGAGAATTATCTTCTTGTAATCCATTTTCAAAATCAATTAACACCCCCAAGGGTCGGTCTCCAAACCAGGCCTAAAATCTCTCTCTACCAAATTTAACTAATTCTCCCACCTTTTTGCATACAAATAGCTGACAACTGGCAAATACTTCCCTCCTACTATCTTCAGCTGGTGATACAGAAACATTCTCATGCCAGCACAGATGATAATCCAAAGTTTCTGCCCAGAGAGGGCCTGAGGACCATTGTCATTTAATGTGGGGATACATATTTCCAGTCAATGAAAGCCTAGCAGAGTAGCAGGGAACAGTAATGACCTTTTATCTGTTAAGTGTTTATTATTAAATGGTGAGATTGGAGGAGCAATGAAAAGGTTTTGATTGGTGTCGAGTGGATATGGGTGAATGTATGCTTTGATTGGCCACCTCTCTAAAAAGGGGAAGACAACTTTCTGGTATGTATGTTTAAAATTTGAGTGGCAACTATTGATAGTATATTTTAAGGGCTTTAGTGATATCCCTACAGCCCAAAGTTATACAGTATTCATTTATGATTGGAAATTACATACATACATACATATTTTAGGTAAATACAGTTAGGTAAATACATACATACATACATATACCAATGGATTTATACCCCATACAAGGGAAGTAGCCAAAGTCAAAGGCATAAATCCACTCCCACTCATTTCATCCCCACATACTCCACTCCCATTCACCATCCCTCCCTCCCTCCCTCTGTTCTTGGCTCCTCCTGGATGATGGGTCATCCCTGCATCTTATCCACTTCCCTGGATCAGAAGCAATATAGCAAGACACAGCACATCCACAGCAAGGCCACTTCATTTATTTGGCAACCCCCCCTCACTGTCCACTCATACAGAAAAAGAGAGGACAGGGAGAAATTCCTTTGGGCTGCATCACATCATTCATACATACTCCCTCACATCTACAAAATTATGAAAGGGATGGAAGTCCACTATAGGGGTGATTTATTATAGTGGGATTAAAAAAAAAAAAAAGAGGACATGAAAAGAAACTCAAAAAGGATAGTTATAGAAGAGATCTGAAAAAGAATAGTTTCCACACAGAGTGGTGGATATCTGGAATAAATTGGATGAGAAAACTGTGAGTGCAAAAACTATACAAGAATTTAAGAACAAACTTGATGCTGAAAGATGCAAAGATGGGTCACTATGAGCATAGCTCTCTTCCCGTATAATACAACTAGGCAAATACACACACCCATCCCCCACCCACTCACCTTCCATGCATCACAGGATTATCCATACACAACCATTCTCCACTCACCACTATCTTCTGTCTTCTCCCCACTCTCTATTTATATATTTATTTTTTTGTTAACAGAATTGGATGAAAGTCAGATAAAACCTGAGAGAGAGAAAGAGAGAGAGAAGTGGAGGGGTGCACTATTGATATTAGTCACAACAAACCAACTTGAAGGAGAGTGTGTGTGAAGGTGCTTGAAAGTAGACCTGAAATAGTCTAATCCCTTGACCCAACCCTATTTTTTGCAGGTACCACATATAGCACTTCATCATCACCAGCCGCACCTCATGACACCACAGGAAACAGCTGCCTGGATTGATCGTAGGGCACGTGTAGCCTTCCCTGTTGTTTTTGCTGTCTTCAATGTGGTCTACTGGGCCCTTCTCTGGTGGTAATGGGATTGTCTTACCCAATTGTGGTTTAATTATGAAGCTCTTGATAATTATCACTATAATAATGATGATGATGATGATAATGACATTCATGACTATTAAGAAAACTGCAGTACAAGGCAATCTAAATGCATTTGCACTGTCCATCACCCAGCATTGTGCCATGCTGTAAAGAGCACAGGATGAGGTAAGTTTATGTAGTACATCAGTGTGCAAAAAACTGGTGACAATGTGTACTTGGAGTATGGTAAGAGGAATATTTGTTAAAAGGAGATCTTATTGTTCAATGACTAGTATCTCAATACTGTGGCACACTTTGGAAATTTTACTTTAGCAAACACTAAATGGTTTTATTCAACTGAGGGATGGACCACATTAAGGATTTGCTTCACCCTTAAAAATTAGGTATTCACCCATCTGAATAGAATCATTTGATGGCAAAAAATAAAGAGGATACGGAGTTTAAATGGGCTGCTTAAATTTTTATCCAACCAAATTTTTAGAAGTTGGGGAGGGGCTTTATTAAATATAATTATTTAGTGTCAGAGAGAGAGAGAGAGAGAGAGAGAGAGAGAAAAAAAAAAAAAAAAAAAAAAAAAAAAAAAAAATTATATATATATATATATATATATATATATATATATATATATATATATATATATATATACATGAGGACAATTTAGATGGATTTATGACCATCAGAACAGAACAAAAGCATCTGGCAAAGTGTTTGACATTGATAATTTAATTTTCAGTGTGGAATATGAATAATATGCTTATGAAGTTCTGTGAAGGAGCCTGATCCATGTTATCATACTAGGGAATTTCTTGTGCAGGTAATCTGGCACCTGTTTTAGCCATTAAGACCTAGTGCCACATCCATATTTCAACTCATGATGGCAGATTCAGTGAAACAAGTCACTGGATGAGTTCCAACTCTTATTGCTGCAGATATGGAGAAAGGGTGTTATTGTATTTCCTTAGTGTTTCTGTGAAAAACTAAAAAAACATGCCAAAGATTAAGGCATTTGTTTGCTTGTTTCTCACTTTAGACATTTCCACAATTTATACTTAAAGTGCTTCTGTACTCTCATATAAATGTAGACATGAGTATACAGTGGTACCATTTGCAACTGCTACTCCAGTGGTCTCAGTTCGAATCCCACTCAGGGCCAAAATAAATTTCTGTATCGCTGTGCTGCGAGTTGGCACTCCAACTCTCGTGGGTGTATGTGTGTGTAAGGTCACAGCATTACCCATAGATTGGTCATATTTGAGCTCTGAGCTCTCATCCGGGAGGGTAATACTTGTCAATTGTGAGTTCAACACATGATCCAAGACCATGGTGAATCACAGTAGAAGCTATATTATTTGGCACCAGTGGGACCAAGGGTTTGGTGACCCGGTTGGCCACTACCTACCATATAGTTGGTTCAAAAGTGGAAACTTTTATCTTGAACAGTCGGAAGGCCCAAAACTGCTGACATACCATCTGAATAAAATATAGATAACCATGTAATGCCATCACTAATGCAGGTTCTATGATGTCAATTTGCCTCCCCTTTGTAAAGGGGCCAGATGTACCACCTAGGGAACTTGGAACATGCAAGACCAAAACATTTTATTGAATCAATAAAATAATCAAATTCCAAAGCATTTGTTTCATATATATACCTCATATGTGTACATGGGTGGGGTGGTGCAGGAGGTAAATGCAAGGGTAATGGGCAGGAAACAGGAGATGGTTAAAATAAATGGAGAAAAGTGGGAGGTGAGCCAGTTGTTTGCTGATGACACTGTACTTGTGGCAGGGTCAGAAAGGGGATCAAAGCAGTGATGGAGTTTGGAAAGGTATGCAATAGGAGAAAGTTGAATGTAAATGTGGGTGATGAGATGTACAAGGGGAGATGATGGGAGAGAGTTGGAAGTAAGTCTTAAAGGAGAGAGGCTGGAGGAAGTGGATAGGTTTAGGTATTTGGGATCACATGTGGCAGGAAAGGGAGGAGTGGAGGTAGAGGTAAATTGTAGGTTGAGAGGTCAATTGTAAATTGAGAAATAGGCATCTGGGAATGGATTCAAAGATAAGAGTATATGAAGGGGTGATTGTGCTGATAACAATGTATGGGACTGAGACTTGCAATTTAGAAGAGGCAGAACAAAGTTTAAATGTGTTTGGGATGAAATGTCTGAGAAGTATAGTAAGGATTATAAGATTGGACAGAGTGAGAAATGAGGAGAGCAAGGGTGGAAAAGGAGATGATAGATAGGGCTGATGAAATATTATTGGGATGGTTTGGACACATGGAAAGAATGAGTGAAAAAAGATTAGTAAAAGGGGTTGTGGAAGGTAGAGGTGTGGGGAGTGAACTTGATGGACTGACTAAGGATGAGATGGATAGATAGGGTGAAAGGGGCAGGAAGAGGTTAATGTCTGTTGAGCAAGGAAGGGAGAAGGCAGGAGATAAGTGAGTGGAGAATGACTGTGTATAGATGACACTGGGATGCAAGGAAGACATGGGGGGGTAGGGAGTGGTTATTTGTAAATGATATTTTGACACAGCCTAAAGGGATTTCTCCCAATTTTCTTTATTTTCCACATGAGGTGACAGAGAGTTGAGGTTGCCAATTAAGTGAAGTAGCCATGCTGTGGATGAACTGTGTCTTGCTGCATTGCTCCTGACCCAGGGTAGGAGACAGGAATGACCTTTCATCCATGAGGAGCTAAGATGAGAGGAGGGAAGGGGTGGTGGGTGGGGAAGGAATAAGAGGGAGGGGATATGTAACATTTGACTTAGCTACCCCCTCTATAAAAGAGAAAAAGCCCTTTATATTGGTATACATACTTCATATAATAACACTGTAACTGTATGCATATATATATATATATATGTGTATTTACCTAGTTGTATTTTATGGGAAGGGGAGCTATGCTAATGGTGTCCCGTCTTCATATCTCATTTTATCTAAACTATTTTTAAATTCATGTATTGTTTTTGCACACACCACTTTCTCATCTAACTTGTTCCAACTGTCTATTACTCTGTGAGGAAAGCTGTTCTTTTTTCAGATCTCTTCTATAGCTGTCTTTTTTTATTTTCTTTCCGTGTCCTCTTGTATTTCTATCATCCCATTTTATCAGATTCTCTCTATCAATAATTTCTATGCCTTTCGTGATTCTGTAAATAGCTATCAAATTTCCTCTCTCTCTTCTTTGCTCTAGTGTCTGTAGTTCAAGTTTTGCTAGTCTCTCTTCATATGATAGTTTTGAGAGTGTTGGTGCCAATTTTGTAATTGCTCTTTGTATTCTTTCAAGTTTTTTTTATATATTTTTTTGTACTTGGTGACCATATCATTGTTGCATATTCCAATCTTGGTCTTATTAGGGTGATTAGAATTTTCTTCACCATTTCTTCGTCCAGGTATGTAAATGCAACTTTGATTGTTCTTATTAGATTATAAGTTTCTCCAAAAATTTATTTATATGTTTCTCAGGTGACATATTATTCATAACAATGACTCCCAGGTCCTTCTCATTTTCTACTTTTTTATTCCTTCTTCTCCCAATTTATATGATCCTGTTATTCTGTTTTTGCTTTTTTCCAAATTCCATTATACTACACTTTTTAGTATTGAACTCCATCTCCCACTTCCTACTCCATTCCTGTACTTTATTTAGATCACTCTGTAGTGATTCACAATCTTCTTCCGTGTTCACTTTTTCAGTAGTTTTGCATCATCTGCAAAGAAGCTCATATAGCTTTCAATTCCTTCATCCATATCATTAATATATATAGCAAACATTATTGGGGCCAGAACTGTTCCTTGCGGAACACCGCTTATTACTTCATCCCATTTTGAGTGTTTGTCTCTTATCACTACTCTCATTTTTCTTTCTTGCAAAAAGTCTTCCATCCAATTAAGCAGTTTGCCCTGTATTCCTCCTTCAGTTTCTAATTTCTTAAGCAACTTCTTATGTGGTACTGGCTAGTGAGGTTATTTAATGTTTGCTGGAGAGAAGGTAGAGTGCCAGAGGACTGGAGGAGTGCTTGTATAGTTCCACTTTACAAGGGAAAGGGGGACAAGTGTGAATGTAGTAGTTTCAGAGGGATTAGCTTGTTAAGTGTAGTTGGGAAGGCTTATGGGAGGATCTTGATTGAGAGGATTAGGAGAGGAACAGAGGGAGTAATTGGTGAGGAACAGTGTGGGTTTAGGACAGGTAGAGGTTGTGTAGATCAGATTTTTGTGGTAAGACATATATGTGAGAAAGCTATAGGAAAGGGGGAGGATGTTTTTTGGGCCTTTATGGATCTGGAAAAGGCTTACGACAGGGTAGACAGTAAGGCACTGTGGGAGGTTATGCAGATATACGGGATAGGAGGAAAGCTTCTGGGAGCTGTCAAGAGTTTTTATGAGAGTAGCAGAGCTTGTGTCAGGATTAGAAATGGAGAGAGTGAGTGGTTTGAGGTAAAGGTGGGACTTCGTCATGGATGCGTTATGTCACCCTGGCTGTTCAACTTATACATGGATGGGGTAGTGCGAGAGGTGAATGTAAGGGTAGTGGGTCAGGGATTGGAGATGGTTAAGGAAAATGGAGAAAAGTGGGAGGTGAGCCAGCTGTTGTTTGCGGACGACACTGCGCTTGTGGTAGGATCGGAGGAGGGATTGAGGAAGTTGGTGACAGAGTTTGGGAGAGTGTGTGATAGAAGAAAGCTGAAGATAAATGTGGGTAAAAGTAAGGTGATGAGATGTACAAGGGGTGAAAGTGGCAGTAATCTGGAAGTGAGCATTAAGGGAGAGCAACTTGAGGAAGTGGATAGTTTTAGATACTTGGGTGCAAATGTGGCAGGAAAAGGTGGAGTGAAGGTGGAGGTAGAATGTAGATTGAGAGAAGTGAGTAAATGCCTTGGTGGTTTAAAAAGTGTAATGAGGAATAGAAATTTGGGAATGGATGCTAAAAGGAGACTGTATGAAGGAGTGATTGTGCCAACAGCACTGTATGGAGCAGAAACATGGAACATAAGAGAGGAAGAGAGAAGGAACTTAAATGTGTTTGAGATAAAGTGTCTGAGAAGTATGATGGGGGTTACTAGGCTTGATAGAGTGAGAAATGAGGAGGTGAGGAGGAGAACAGGAGTGGAAAGGGAGCTGGGAGGTAGGGTTGATGAAAGAATATTAGGATGGTTTGGACACATGGAAAGAATGAGTGAAGAAAGACTAGTAAAGGAGGTATGGAAGGCAGATGTGGAAGGAGTGAACATGAGGGGACGTCCAAGGATGAGATGGATGGATGGGGTGAAGGGGGCTTTGGGGAAGAGGGGAATGTCTGTTGAGGAGGGACGGGAAAGGACAGAAGACAGGGGTGAATGGAGAATGGTTGTATATGGAAAATGTTGTGATGCATGAGGTGGAATGGACGGGGGAATGGGGGGGTGAGGTAGTGTGTGTGAGCAAAAATTTTGACGCAGCCCGAAGGGATTTCTCCCCGTCTTCTCCTTTATATGGGGGGACGGAGAGGGGGGGGGGGTCGCCGATTTAATGAAGCGGCCTTGCTGTGGATGTGCTGTGTCCTGCGACACTACTTCTGACCCAGGGCAGTGGACAGGGTGCAGGGATGACCCGTCATCTAGGAGGTGCTAAGATGGGAGGGAGGGTGGAGGGGTGTGGAGTGTTTTCGGGGATGGAATGGGTGGGAATGATTTTATGCCTTGTCCTTTTTGGCTACCTCCCTGGTAAGGGGGAAAAAGCCTTGGTATATGTATGTATGTATGTAGAAATGCACAATCAGCCCATCCATCTCTTTCTTGTATTATATCTATTAGCCTTGAATAGAAACATACTAAATTGGTGACGCATGATCATCCTTGTCTGAATCCAAATTGCCTTGGATTTAGCATGTTGTTTTTTCCTAAATATTTTACCCATCTACTTTTGACAATTCTTTCACAAATTTTTGCTATTGTACTTGTTAGAGAGACTGGTCTATAGTTGGTAGGGTCTTCTTTATTTCCTCCTTTATATATAGGTACTATATTTGCTTTTTTCCAATCATCTGGAACTTTTCCTTCTTTCAAGGAACTGTTTATTATGCTATGTATTTTATCTGCCAGTTCATTCCTGCATTCTTTCAAAATCCAGTTTGCTATTTCATCTGGTCCATGCGATTTTCTGACATCAAGATTACTCAAGTGTTTCAATATTTCATTCTTTGTTACTTCTATTTCTTTCATAGGGGGACTTTCTCTTTCCATTCGATCTCTTCAGGTTGTATGTTCTCCCTTGTAAACACTGATTAAAAATGTTTGTTCATAATTTCCGCCATTTCAATTTCCTCTGTGTATTCAACTCCTTGTCTTAATTTCTCCAAGTCTTGTTTGTTTTTCAGTTGTTTACAAATCTGTAAAATAGTTTTGGTTGATTTTTACATTTTTCTATGACATCTTTTTCATATTTTCTCTTTTCCTCTCTGCACGTTTGTACATATTCATTTCTATAACAAGTATATATTTTCCATTTTTCAGGCCTTCTGTCTTTTTTCCATCTGGTCCAAGCTTTGTCTCTTTTGTCTTTTAACTCCCTACAACTTTTATTGTACCAGCATTTTACATATTCTTTTTCTTGTTTTTGTCTTGGGACATACTTTTCCACTCCTTTTTTGTAAATTTTTGTCAAAATATTCCATTTCCCTTCCACTGTTGTTTCTTCTTTGTATATTCCTTCCCAGTTTTCTTTTTGAAAGAATTCTCTTATTTTATCAAAGTTTGTTTTTTCATACATCATTCTTCCTTTTCTATATTGTTCATTTCTTTTCATGTATTTTTCCTCATTTAGTTCCAGTTCAATCAATATGTGGTCACTTTTACTTATTGGTGTTTTATATTCAATCTTGTCCACTATTCTAGGTTCAGATGTAATTATTAGGTCTAGTGTTCTCCTGTATCCACTGTGTCATTGTATGGTCAGTAATCATCTCAAGTAGAGCATTTCCCCATGAGCCGTCTCCACCTTTTACTGTCATCTCTTCCCAGCAGATTTCTTTGCAATTAAAGTCGCCCATCATAACTATTCTTCCTCCATCTTCCATTATCTTATTTAATGTTATCTTTGTGTCCTCTAACATAATTTTATGTTCACTCTCTTCCCACGAGGCTGTTTTTGGAGGCACATAATTTATCACAAACTTTCTGCTCTTCTTATCTCTGTCTTCCGCTTCGATCATAATCATCTCTACTGTATTCTTTCCATATGTGACACACCTCACGTTTATATCCTTCTTAGTCAGGAACATAACTCTACCCTCTTGCTTTGTCTCTCTGTTTCTAATCCAATAATTATATGCATCATGTCCTACACTGTTGGGTGGTAGTGGACCTTTTAATTTTGTTTCTACAATTCCCATTATGTCCGGTTCTTTTTCCTTCAGATAATCATTCAGCTCATTCAATCCTGTTATTAATCCATCTATATTTGTGTAAGACACTTAGTTTTCTGCCACTTCCATTGTGTTCTCTGTTTCCCTTTTGTTTT
This sequence comes from Oratosquilla oratoria, assembly GCF_046742065.1. NCBI lineage: Eukaryota > Metazoa > Arthropoda > Malacostraca > Stomatopoda > Squillidae > Oratosquilla > Oratosquilla oratoria. The sequence continues at coordinate 56,751,337 of NC_134788.1, forward strand.
TCTCTTGTATGTTGAATTTCCTTAGTTTCATATTCACTACTCTCCAATAGAATCTCTCTTTTTCTGACTCTGTTCTGTTCTCGTTTTTTCCTTAGCTTCAAGTCTTTTCTGCTTTTCTTCCTCTCTTTCCTCTTTATTCATTTCCCTTTTTATCCATACCTTTTTATATTGTTCACTTGTTGCTAGTTTCCCTGTTTTGGATAAGATATTCTCAGCTGTCGTTTGTGACCTTGTCACGAATCTAGGCTCCGTGTTTGAGTTGATACGTCGAATCGAGACTATGACTCGAGTAGTTCCTACAATCTAGAATTTTAGATTCGAGCACAGCCTCGTTTTTGGATATTCCTTCTCTACACGGGGATAAGTAAAGACGACGATGGAACAAAAGAATACTATTTGAGCACAGTACAAGTGTAAAAATATCTCTTACCAAAATGGAGAATGAATACAGGGAGCGGCGCTGGAACAGGAGTACGTGGGCCTAAGGACCACCGCTCCCTTTCTTATATACACAGGCCGCGTGACACCGGTGCCATGGCACAGGTGCCGACATGTAAATTTAATTAACTTATCTTATTTCTACTTTGCCCAACTTCACATCTATCATCATCTTTCTTTATTTTCTGTGTGGAGAGGGCTCACAAAGTTTCTACCTAAAATCTTAATTCTACACTACACTGTGAGCAGATATATATTGGCTCTACGTTGCCGTCTGGTTTTGGCGAGCGTGCCCCTTAATCTCGGTCGGTGGGGGCACCGGTTTCTCGTATTCCTCCGCTGCAGGTCCATTGGCACCTTCGCGCGCACTTCTAGTTGCTAACGTCTTTGCGCACAAGGGGACTATTGTTTCTTTTGGATCCGGGCTCCTTCGCTACAGGTCCGTGAGTACCCTTATGCTCATTAATCACCGTAGGAGGGTCACACTTGCACAACGGTTCGTTGTTTATGTTGCGTCCTAGGGTTGCGTCGCTCCAAGTATGGGCCTGTGGTATGTGGGGCACGGCAGGGAGGTGCGTAGCCACATACATAGCACGATACTGTCATGGTCGAGGTATCGTGAACATGAACTATGACCATGACATGGTCGAGGTATCGTGAACATGAACTATGACCATGACATATCCCCCATTCGCCGGAAAAAATGATCAGGCCTGTGAAACAGGATCTGAGCATTTTATGTCGGGGCGTGACAGGGCATCAGCTACCACATTAGACTTTCCTGGAATGTATTTAACCGTGAGATCGTATCCTTGGAGGGCTAACGCCCATCTAGCTATCCTATCATTCTTAGTCTTACCTTCTATGATATATTTTAATGGGTTATAATCACTAAGGATAATTACTTTTCTATCTAGAAATACATGGAATTTCTTAAGAGCTAATACAAGGGCGAGGGCTTCCTTTTCAATGGTGGAGTACCGTGTTTGGTAGTCCTTAAGGACCTGAGACATTGGTACAATATTTGCATTTTTTCAATCTTGTGGTACCTTTCCTTCTTTGAGTGAGTAATCAATTATCTTATAGATTGTGTCCATTAGTTCATCTATACATTCTTTTAATACCCAATTTGTAATTCCATCTGGACTGTGTGATTTTCTGACATCAAGATTCATTACTTGGTCCCTTATTTACTTCTGTGTCACAATTATTTCTTTACATGGGGGGTGGGGATCTTTGTCTCTGTCCTTCATCCCAATTACGTGTACTTTCAATTGTGAATACGAATCTAAAATGTTTGTTCATAATTTCAGCCATTTCTACATCTATACATTCATCATTCCCTTAATACAGTTTCACTATTTCTTGTTTATCTCTTAATTTACCATTCACATACCCATAGAATAGTTTAGGTTGGTCCTTGCATTTGTCTATTATGTCCTTTTCATAGTTTCTCTTATTTTCCCTGTGTATTTTTACATATTCATTTCCTAGTTTGGTATATATTGGCCATGTACTCTTTTTTTTTCTTTTTTCATCATTTCCAAGCTTTGTCTCTTTTATCTTTAGCCTCACTACATTTTTTGCTTCTGAATTGGTACATATTTGTCTGTTCCCGCTGTATAAAATTCTTTTAAGATGTTCCATTTCCCTTCCATCTTTATTTCTTCAATTAATTAGTTTTCCCAATTTACATTTTGATTATTCTAAGTTTCTAAGTTTGTAAAAAAAAATGTATATATGTATGTCTAATTGTATTTAATATTGTTGAATAAACCTATAATAATAAATAAAAATAAAATCCGTTTTGTTGTACATTAGTTTTTGTTTTCTATATTTCTCATTTCTTCTCAAATAAATTTCTTCTTTTAGTTTGAACTCTATTAGTATGTGGTCACTCTTCCCAATTGGTGTCTTGTATTTCATTTTACCCACAATTTCAGGCTCTGACGTAAATATTAACTCTAGTCTCTACGGTTCTTCATTGTTCCTATATCTGGTATTTTCCTTTACCCATTGAGCCATTGTATATTCAATGGTCATGTCCATTGGTAAATTTCCTCGAAGGTCTTCTTCAGCTTTCATTGTCATTTCTTCCCAACATATTTCTTTTGAGTTAAAGTCACCCAAAATTACTATGTTTCCTCCTTTCAGTAATTCAATGCATGCTTTGTGTCTTCCAATATCTTGTAATGATCACTCTCTGTTTTAAGAATATATTTTTTGGGGCACATATATTACTACAAATTTTCTACTTTTCATGTCACTGTTTTAAACTTTTATCATAATCAATTTCACATTATTTTTCCTTCTGTTATCTTTGTCACATTTAAGCCTTTCTTAGTCAAAAACATGACTCCACCATGTTTCTCCTTTCTATTTTTCATCCAATGGTTGTATAGACCTTGTCCCACAGTATTAGGTGGTAATGGACCTTTTAATTTCATCTCCACAATTCCCATTATGTCTAGTCTTTCTACTGCCAGACAGGCGTTTAATTCGTTTAGTCCTGAAAGCAGATTATCTATGTTGGTATAGTTTATTTTTCATTACATTTCCCTTTTTTATATACTATTTTCTGAGCCTCAGGTCTAGTATTCCAAGAATTAACCCATTCAACTCCGATGACAAGATGTCTTGTCATTTGGTCAAATAAAACAAAAAATCATAAAACACCAAAATGTTTGATGAAACACCAGAAAAATATGACGTCAGTCCTCGCTTCGCTCGCAGCGAAGCGAGGACTGACGTCATATTTTTCTGGTGTTTCATCAAACATTTTGGTGTTTTATGATTTTTTGTTTTATTTGACCAAATGACAAGACATCTTGTCATCGGAGTTGAATGGGTTAACTCTTTTCTGTCTCTGTTCTTCTCTCTCTTTTTTTTTTTTTTTTATTTATTTCTTAGTGTCTTTTCCCTCTCTTTCTTCATCGCTAATTGTTTTTTTTTAATCCATACATTTGTGTAATTTTCTCTATATGCCAGCTTTGCTGTTTTTGACAGTACTGCTATCATTTGAGACCTAAGTTTGATTTTGAGTGGTCTATATATTTTTTCCTTTGGAGTACTGTCCCATTCTGTATATTTCTATTTCTTTTTCCATTACTAGTTCCTCGTATTGTATCTCTTTCAAAATTTCTTTGGCATTTTTTCTCTTCTTTTTCTCTTTGGTATCTAGGTACATTATGTTTTTCTTTAATACCATAAACTACTATACACTTTTTTTTATCCACTGTGTCATTGACCCAATCCTCTTTTTTCTTAATAATTTTAATTACTGTTTCTTTAGCTTCCACTTGTTGCTGTACTGTTTCTTTAAAAGTCCCACTTTCCACTTTTTTTTTTTTTTTTTTTTTTTTTTTTTTTTTTTTTTTTTTTATGATCTATCTCTGTTTCTCCAAATTTCTCGGTCACCACTTGTATTTGTTCTTTCACTTCATTTTTGTTTTTATCTTCATTTTGTCGTTCAACACTTTTGACTATGTTTAATTCCTTTTTTTTTTTAGATCATTAAGCTCTGTTTTTTTTTTTTGTATTAATTGTTTTAGCTGGCTCATCTCTCTGTGCATTGTCCTGTACTCAGCTTTCAGATCAATTAGTCCCTCTATCAATTCTGCAATCTTCCGATTTCTCAGGACATTTTTATACCTAGGGTCTCTGTCCAATTCTAAACATCTACCTAGTATTCAACTTTCGTTTACAAACCCTGAAAATACATTATTATCAAACCTTTGAGTTGATACCAGGGTTTCATCACATTCGACTTCTTATGTATAACCCCCAATGGTGATTCTACTCTGGATCCAATCTTCTCTTCATTGGTTTCCTAGATTTTCGTCTTTCTCCTTCATCATTCTCCATTTTGTATTGTTTATAGCACTAATGTCGAATTTACTCTATTATTTTGGTCACTAGATAAGCATAGCTCTCTATCCCGAATATAAATACAAAGCTAGGTGTTTCCTCCAGACTTATCGTGTATGTGTGTATGTATTTACCTAGTTGTATCTTATGGGAAGGGGTGCTACGATCGTGGTGTCCCGTCTCTGTATCGCGCAGTGTCTAAATTGCTCTTAAATTCGTGTACGGCTTTTGCACACACTCTAGTTTTGTCCAGTTTGTTCCATACATCCACCACTCTATGGGGAAAGCTGTTCTTTATCAGGTCTCTTCTATAACTTTTTTTTTTTTTTTTTTTTTTTTTTTTTTTTTAGCTTCCTCCCATGTCACCTTGTATTTCTCTTATCACAATTTAGTAAGTCATCTCTATCAAGGACTTCCATAACTTTCACGATTCTATAGATGGACAACAAATCACCTCTTTCTCTTTGTTCCAGAGTCGGTAATTCTAGTTTTGACCATTTCTATTCATATGACAGTTTTGAAAGTGTTGGGGCTATATTTGTATAGTTGCTCTCTGGATTCTCTCAATCTTCCTTATAATATAAAATAAATGATAGTCATTACTATCGACATCCTGGAATATTATGTGTGGGATTATGAACAATGGGATAATATTGACTATGACATTTTGATTCGTGGGATTTTGATGTATGGTTACAAAATTTAATTTTTCAGATCTCCAAACAACAAATTATCTCTCCGTCATATGCTGTTGAATATGTCCTTAGAGACGTCTAGATGTCTGCAACGGAAGCCATATTTTCTTTATTCAAATGGAGGTTGGAGGTACGAGTACACTTGCCATTGTGTTTGCGAATTTTGATGATCATTATATCATCATCTTGATACTTGGTATCTTTATAATTACTTCTGTCAATTAATTTGTAATATTAGGTTCTTTCGGGAAGAAGGAATCAAATGAAGACATTGTATTTAATGTAGATACTTTGCAGTAAATGAAATGCGCCAAAAAAGGTGAGTTTGGACAAGAAATATTTCCATTTTGGTGGAAATATGTTGTTGTCAGAAATATAATCTATGTGTAACAACTGTTTAATCATACAACTATGCTCATGCATAGTTGACAAAAAGAAAAAGAAAAAACACTAATTTTTAGATTCTCACATTGGGAAAGACGTCATTAATCCCACAATGCACCGCGCTCCATTGACGTCATTATTTTCGTGACCTCGATAGAAAACGCTATTTTGTATATATATATATATATATATATATATATATATATATACATATATATAATTATATGTATATATATATATTATATATAATTGTGCATATATATATATATATATATATATATATATATATATATATATATATATATATATATATATATATATATATATATAAAGTTTCCTGATTATCTCCATCGAGTTTTTGGCCCTCAAAATACAGAAATATGTCTTCATCGCCAAAAGTCAAGGAAAAAGTTGCCTACGCGCGATGACCATACACAAGGATCGAAAAATCTTCCCGCGCTCTGACGCCGACGTTATGACGTCACGTCGCATCACGCAGAATTGATCTCAGATGGAAAATGGAAAAGTAACTTGTAGAGAGAACTTGCAAATTTTAGAATCAGATGCATGCGCTTCTTTCCGAGTGTAGCACTGGTGTGAATGGGGGCTGTCAAACACACGTTTGTCAAACGTGTTTGAAGCGTATGTGAAGTTTTCTTCTATGTGTATTTTCATGTGTATGTGTATTTATTGTGTAATGTATGTGTGTATGTATGCAGAAAGCGCACATTTGTGTGTCATGTAATTCTTATGCACATACACACTTCCTCACTGTGTGTCGGTGTGATTCACAATGGTCTTGGATAACGTGTTGGACTCGTGATCGACAGCTACTACCCTTCCGGAAGAGAGCTCAGAGCTCGTATGACCGATCTATGGGTAATGCTTTGACCTTACACACACACACACAACTCCCCTCCCACGAGAGTTGGAGTAACGACTCGCAGCGCAGCGTTATTTAAATTATTTCAGCCCTGGGCGGGATTCGAACCCGGACCGCCGTAGTGGCGGCCGGGAACTCTAGCACTGCGTCATCGTGTGTGTATGTGCGTACGTATGTGTGTGCATGTGTGTGTATTCTTAAGCTGATGTGTACAATCATGTACACACGTGAGAAGAAGAAGAAGAAGAAGAAGAAGAAGAAGAAGAAGAAGAAGAAGAAGTGTGACAGAAACCTTTAGGAGGAGGAAGAGGAAGAAGAGGAGGAGGAGGAGGAAGACGAGGAAAAGGAAGAGGAGGAGAAGGAAGAGGGGAGGAGGAGGAAGAGAAGGAGAAGGGAGAGGGGGAGGAGGAGAAGGAGGAGGAAGATGAGGAGGAGGAGAAGGAGAAGGAGAAGGAAGAGGAGGAAGATGAGGAGGACGAGGAAGAGAAGGAGAAGGAAGAGGGGGAGGAGGAGGAAGATGAGGAGGAGGAGAAGGGGAAAGAGGAGGAGGAGGAGGAAGAAGAAGAGGAGGAGGAGGAGGGAGGGAGTTGGGGAGGAGGAGGAGGAAGATAAGGAGGAGAAGGGGGAAGGGGAGGAGGAGGAGGAGGAAGGGGAGGAGGAGGAGGACGAGGAAGAGAAGGAGGGAGGGGAGGAGGAAGATTAGGAGGAGGAGGAGGAGAAGAAGGAAGAGGAGGAGGAGGAGGAGGAGGAAGAAGAAGAGGAGGAGGAAGAAGAAAGCTTATGACCACTTGTTATTATTGTAAGGAGTTGGGAGGGAGTAGGGGGAGGAGGAGGAGGAACAAGGGAGTGGGAAGGAGGAGGAGGAGGAAGAAGAGGAGGAGGAGGAGGGAGGGAGTTGGGGAGGACGAGGAGGAAGATAAGGAGGAGGAGAAGAAGGAAGAGGAGGAGGAGGAGGAGAAGGAGTAGGAGGAGAAGGGGGAAGAGGAGGAGGAAGAAGCAAGATTATGACCACTTGTTATTGTTGTAAGGAGTTGGAAGGGAGTAGGGGGAGGAGGAGGAAGAAGGGAGTGGGAGGGAGGAGGAGGAAGAGGAAACGAAGTTAGGAGGGAGTGGGAGGAAGGAGGAGGAGGAGGGGAGTATAAACAGGGGGAGCTTAGTAGAAAATTAGGGGTTGGGACAGCCTTGTGAGTTTGTTGGGGAGGATAATTGAAAAGATGGGGGAATAAGAGAGGAGAGGAGAGGGGGGTAAATGAGGTTTGTGGGGGGAGAGAGAGGATATGGGGGGATAGGGAAGGGGGGAAGAAAGTATTTTAAGAGGAAGAGGTTGTTGGCTGCTGAGGCCATTTAGAAATATCCCCCCCATTCCCCCATAGATTCCCCCCCCCCCAGTGGGTGTATGTGTGGAGGAGGGGGGGTCGTTAAGGACAGATCTACATATGTTATGGAGGAGGAAGAAGAGGAGGAGAGGAGGAGGAGAGGGAGAAGGAGGCAGGGGAGGGGAAAGAGGAGGAAGGAGAGGCGAAGGAGGAGGAGGAGGAGGAAGAAGAAAAGGAGGAGGGGAGGAGGAGGAAGGGGAAGAGGAAGAGGAGAAGGGGAGGAAGAAGAAAAGTAGGAGGAAGAAGAGGAGGAGGAGTGGGAAGAAGAAAAAGGATGATGATGCACACACACACACACGCACACACACACACACACACACACGCACACACACACACACACACACACACACTGAAACACAAACACACACACCTTTACGGGTTTTTGGGGAAAAACATTTTCGACGGTATTTCTGTTCCGTTGAAGAAACTCAGTGTGGGATTTTTTTTTTTTTTTTTTTTTTTTTTTTTTTTTTTTTTTTTTGACGCGAATAGAACAAAAAATAAACGATTTTTTCTGCCAAATGTGAAGGAAGGCATCGACATAGAAAACCAAAATCGACGGCATTGTGTCCAGTGTGAAGATGGAAATCGACGGCATTTTTGCCTAGTGTGTACATTAAAAACGACGGTAATTTTGCTTACTGTGTAGATGGAAATCGACGGCATTTTTGTCTAGTGTGAAGGCGGAAATCGATGGTAGTTTTGCCTAGTGTGATGATGGAAATCAACGGTCTTTTTGCCTAGTGTGAAGATGGAAATCGACGGCAGTTTTGCCTACTATGAAGATGGAAATCGACGGTATTTTTGCCCCGTGTGAAGGCGGAAATCGACGGCATTTTTGCCTAGTGTGAAGGAGGAAATCGACGGTAGTTTTGCCTAATGTGAAGATAGAAATCGACGGTATTTTTGCCTAGTGTGAAGATGGAATTCGACGGCAGTTTTGCCTAGTGTGAACATGGAAATCAACGGTATTTTTGCTTATTGTGTGGATGAAAATTTTTGCCCTGTATGAAGGAGAAAATCGACGACATTTTTGTCTCGTGTGTATATGAAAATCGACGGCAGTTTTGCCTAGTGTGTACATGGAAATCGATGGTATTTTTGTCCTGTGTGAAGGAGGAAATCGACGGCATTTTTGCCTTGTGTGAAGATGAAAATCGACGGTATGTTAGCCTAGTTTGAAGATGAAAATCGACGGTGTTTTTGCCTAGTTTAAGACGACGTGAAAGGGAAATCAAGATGTTGTCATGGTATCAGGGAGCAAAATTTTCAGGTCAGCACGTGGCCTTACGTAACACTGAACGAAACATTATGAGAAAACCGTGTAGAGAAAAATGCTTTAGGACGATGAATTTTGACAATTGTGTTCTTATCGAAACATTCTGAGAAAATCATTAAATACATGCAGAGAGAAACGTTTTAAAAATATAGAAGAAACAGTTTTAAAACACGTGGAAAGAAAGATGTTTTAAAAATATAGAAAATATGATGGATTTTGATGCGACATGACGTCATAACGTCGGCATCAGAGCGCATGAAGATTTTTCGGTCATCGAGAATAAAACAAAAAATAAACGATTTTTCTGCCAAGTGTGAAGGAAGACCTCGACATAGAAAACCAAAATCGACGGCATTTCCCCTAGTGTGAAGATATAAATCGGTGTCAATTTTGCTTAGCATGTACATGAAAATCTATGGTAATTTTGCCTAGTGTGAGGATAGAAATTGACGGTATTTTTGCCTAGTGTGAACATGGAAATCAACGGTATTTTTGCCTAGTGTGAAGATAGAAATTGACGGTATTTTTGCCTAGTTTGAAGATAGAAATCGATGGTATTTTTGCCTAGTGTGAAGGCGGAAATCGACGGCATTTTTGCCTAGTGTGAAGGAGGAAATCGACGGTAGTTTTGCCTAGTGTGAAGATGGAAATCGACGGTATTTTTGCCTAGTGTGAACATGGAAATCAACGGTATTTTTGCCTAGTGTGAAGGAGGAAATCGACGGTAGTTTTGCCTAGTGTGAAGATGGAAATCGACGGTATTTTTGCCCCGTGTGAAGGCGGAAATCGGCGGCATTTTTGCCTAGTGTGAAGGAGGAAATCGACGGTAGTTTTGCCTAATGTGAAGATAGAAATCGACGGTATTTTTGCCTAGTGTGAAGATGGAATTCGACGGCAGTTTTGCCTAGTGTGAACATGGAAATCAACGGTATTTTTGTCCTGTGTGAAGGAGGAAATCGACGGCATTTTTGCCTTGTGTGAAGATGAAAATCGACGGTATGTTAGCCTAATTTGAAGATGAAAATCGACGGTGTTTTTGCCTAGTTTAAGACGACGTGAAAGAGAAATCAAGATGTCATGGTATCAGGGAGCGAAATTTTCAGGTCAGCACGTGGCCTTACGTAACACTGAACGAAACATTCTGAGAAAGCCCTTAAACACGTGTAGAGAAAAATGTTTTAAGAATATAGAAAAGACGATGAATTTTGACAATTGTGTTCTTATTAAAACTGAGCGAAACATTTGAGAAAATTCTTAAATACATGTAGAGAGAAACGTTTTAAAATATAGATCAGACGATGAATTTTGACATTTGTGTTGAACGAAACATTCTGAGAAAACACGTGGAGAGAAAAATGTTTTAAAAATATGATTTTGACAATTGTGTTCATATTATCACTGAGCGAAACATTCTGAGAAAACCCTTAAACACGTGGAGAGAATTTTTTTTTAAAGATATAGAAAAGACGATGATTCTTGACATTGTTCATATCAACACTGAGCGAAACATTCTGAGAAAATCGTTAAACACTTGTAGAGAAAATATAAAAAAAAATACTTGTATAGATAATACGATAAATTTTGACAATTATGTTCATTTTAACACTGAGCGAAACATTCTGAAAAATCTCTCATATACAATTAATAGAAATAAGAAATAATAGAAGAGTACGATGAATTTTGACAATTATCTTCATATTAACACTGAGCGAAACATTCTGAGAAAGTTAAAAAATATCGAATGAACTTATACGATATAGATTAAAAAACACAACAATATTTTCACATGTTTTCATTTTAAAATTAGCGAAACATTCTGAAAAAGTCCTGGAAATTACCGATTGAGAAACTATTTAAATAAAAACACGATGATTTCTGACAACTTTTCCTTAAACATATCGTATGAAAACATGAAATATACGAAAAAAAAACAAGATGAAATTTGACAATTATTCTCATACTAATGCTGAGCGAAATATTACGAGAAAACCCTCAAAGAAATAGTGAACAAATATCAAAGACATAAAAAAAAATACGATAGAATATAGAAGAGATGATGAATTTTGACAATTGTGTTCTTATTAAAACTGAGTGAAACATTTGAGAAAATTCTTAAATCTAAGTAGAGAGAAACGTTTTAAAATATAGAAAAGACGACGAATTTTGACAATTATGTTGAACGAAACATTCTGAGAAAATTCTTAAACACGTGGAGAATTTTTTTTTTTAGATATGATTTTGACAATTGTGTTCATATTAACACTGAGCGAAACATTCTGAGAAAACCCTTAAACTTGTGGAAAGAAGAATGTTTTAAAGATATAGAAAAGACGACGATTCTTGACAATTATGTTCATATTAATTCTGAGCGAAACATTCTGAGAAAATCCTTAAACACTTGTAGAGAATATATGAAAAAATACTCGTATAGAAAATACGATAAATTTTGACAATTATGTTCATTTTAACGTTGAGCGAAACATTCTGAGAAAACTCTTTTATACAATTATTAGAAATAGGAAATAATAAAAAAGTACGATGAATTTTGACAATTATCTTCATATTAACACTGAGCGAAACATTCTGAGAAAGTTAAAAAATATCGAATGAAATTATACGATATAAATTAAAAAACAACAATATTTTCACATGTTTCATTTTAAAATGAGCGAAATATTCTGAAAAAGTCCTGGAAATTACCGATTGAGAAACTATTTAATAAATAAAAACACGATGAATTTTGACAATTTTTCCTTAAACATATCGTATGAAAACATATGAAGTATACGAAAAGAATAAAATGAAATTTGACAATTTTTCTCATATTAATGCTGAGCGAAATATGAGAAAACCCTCAAAGAAATGTAGTGTAAAAATATTAATAGAAATAAAAAATACGATGAATTTTGACAAATATTCTAATATTAATGATGAGTGCAACATTGAGAGAAACTGAAAATATCGAATGAAAAAATGTGAAATAAATAAAATACGAAGAATTTTAACAATCATATTATCATATCATCACTGAGCGAAACACTGAGAAAAATCTTATTCACAGAAAAAAAAAGAAACGAAAAAATATGGGAAATACGATAATTTTTGACAATTATTTCCATATAGCATACATACACACATATACCAAGGCTTTTTCCCCCTTACCAGGGAGGTAGCCAAAAAGAAAAAGGCATGAAATCATTCCCACGCATTCCATCCCTGAAAACACTCCACACCCCTCCACCCTCCTCCCATCTTAGCACCTCCTAGATGACGGGTCATCCCTGCACCTTGTCTACTGCCCTGGGTCAGATGCAGTGTCGCAGGACACAGCACATCCACAGCAAGGCCGCTTCATTAAATCGGCGACCCCCCCTCTCCCTCCCCCCAATAAACGAGAAGACGGGGAGAAATCCCTTCGGGCTGCGTCAAAATTTTGCTCACACACACTACCTCACCCCCCATCCCCCCGTCCATTCCACCTCATGCATCACAACATTTTCCATATACAACCATTCTCCATTCACCCCTGTCTTCTGTCCTCTCCCGTCCTTCCTCAACAGACATTCTCCTCTTCCCCAAAGCCCCCTTCACCCCATCCATCCATCTCATCCTAGGACGTCCCCTCATGTTCACTCCCTCCACATCTGCCTTCCATACCTCCTTTACTAGTCTTTCTTCACTCATTCTTTCCATGTGTCCAAACCATCCTAATACTCTTTCATCAACCCTATCTCCCAACTCCCTTTCCACCCCTGTTCTCCTCCTCACCTCCTCATTTCTCACTCTATCCAGCCTAGTAACCCCCATCATACTTCTCAGACACCTCATCTCAAACACATTCAAGTTCCTTCTCTCTTCCTCTCTTATGTTCCATGTTTCTGCTCCATACAGTGCTGTTGGCACAATCACTCCTTCATACAGTCTCCTCTTAGCATCCATTCCCAGATGTCTATTTCTCATTACACTTTTTAATCCACCAAGGCATTTACTCGCTTCTCTCAATCTACATTCTACCTCCACCTTTACTCCACCTTTTCCTGCCACATTTGCACCCAAGTATCTAAAACTATCCACTTCCTCAAGTTGCTCTCCCTTAATGCTCACTTCCAGATTACTGCCACTTTCACCCCTTGTACATCTCATCACCTTATTTTTACCCACATTTATCTTCAGCTTTCTTCTATCACACACTCTCCCAAACTCTGTCACCAACTTCCTCAATCCCTCCTCCGATCCTGCCACAAGCGCAGTGTCGTCCGCAAACAACAGCTGGCTCACCTCCCACTTTTCTCCATTTTCTTTAACCATCTCCAATCCCTGACCCACTACCCTTGCATTTACCTCTCGCACTACCCCATCCATGTATAAGTTGAACAGCCAGGGTGACATAACACATCCCTGACGAAGTACCTTTACCTCAAACCACTCACTCTCTCCATTTCTAATCCTGACACAAGCTCTACTACTCTCATAAAAACTCTTGACAGCTCCCAGAAGCTTTCCTCCTATCCCGTATATCCGCATAACCTCCCACAGTGCCTTTCTGTCTACCCTGTCGTAAGCCTTTTCCAGATCCATAAAGGCCCAAAAAACATCCTTCCCCTTTCCTATAGCTTTCTCACATATCTGTCTTACCACAAAAATCTGATCTACACAACCTCTACCTGTCCTAAATCTACACTGTTCCTCACCAATTACTCCCTCTGTTCCTCTCCTAATCCTCTCAATCAAGATCCTCCCATAAGCCTTCCCAACTACACTTAACAAGCTAATCCCTCTGAAACTACTACATTCACACTTGTCCCCCTTTCCCTTGTAAAGTGGAACTATAGAAGCACTCCTCCAGTCCTCTGGCACTCTACCTTCTCTCCAGCAAACATTAAATAATCTCACCAACCAGTCCACTATCACTGTACCTCCCTTTTTAAGACATTCTGCATGGCATCCATCCAGACCAGGTGCCTTACCTACTTTCATCATCTTAACTGCTGCCTTCACTTCATCCTTCCTTATTTCTCCTCCATTTTCCTCACTCATCACTCTCATTTTCTTAGCATTTCCCATTGCAGCTATCTTTCCCTCCCTATCCTCCTTCACATTTAGCAACTCCTTAAAATATTCTGCCCATCTTCCCCTTACTGCCTTCTCTTCCATTATCATCTCTCCATCTGCACCTTTTACTTTTTCTTCTCTACTTGATTCGCCTCCTCTTCCTCTCTTAATTTCTTTCCAAAACATCTTTTTATTACTTTCAAAATTTTCTATCATACTCTTACCCCATTTTACATCTGCTCTCCTCTTTGCCTCCTTTACCTTTTTCTTTACTTCTCTTTTCTTTTCTTTGTACGTCTCATATGACTCCCTCGTCCTACTTTGTAACCAATCTGTGTAAGCTCGCTTCTTCTTCATTTCCTCATCCCAACATTCACTACCCTTCCTTCTATTCCCTCCTGTCCTTCTTGTTCCACACACCATCCTTGCACACTTTGTGACTCCCTCCTTGAACCATCCCCATTCCTCCTCCACACCTACCTCTACTCTATCCTTCACTCCCTCCCACTCCTCCAACTTCTTCTTGTACTCCTTCTCCTTTTCCTTTTCATTTAAAGAGTTCACTCTAAGCACCTCCCTACCTTTTGTCCCTTTCCTCTTTCTCCATCTGTCCTCCACTCTCAACTTACCTTCCACCAGAAAATGATCTGATATTCCCCCACCCTCTCCCCTTAGCACATGTACATCCTTAACTCTTCCTATCATAGTCCTATTTACCACTACATAGTCCATTAAAGCTCTATCTACCACCTTTCCCTCCACCACCCTCTCCCATGTGTACTTATGCTTGACTTTCTTCCGAAACACTGTATTTCCATATAGAACATTACTTATTATGATAAGATCTATGTATGTTTATGTTTACACGGAATACCACGAAGAATTGTGGGAAATACGATATATTTCCAAAACTGGAACAAAATTATGTCCTGAGCCATTAATATACACATGTGTATATGTTGTGTGTGTTTGTGTATATGTTTCATATATATGCGTATATTTTTGTATCCATGTATGTATACGTGTGTGTATACATGTATGTATACATGTGTATGTGCGTGTCTGCGTGTACACATCCTTTCTACTCTGAAAAGCTTAACATTTAATGCAAGTCATTAGAGAGAGAGAAAGAGAGAGAGAGAGAGAGAAAGAAAGAGAGAGAGAGAGAGAGAGAGAGAGAGAGAGAGAGAGAGAGAGAGAGAGAGAGAGAGAGAGAGAGAGAGAGAAAGAGAATGTACTTTGTGGGTTGCCTACTATTGCAGATTCATCAGAATCTATTCTTCTTTCGGAATAACTGTTTAATAACAATGTGGTGGTGGATAAGGTGGGGAGAGGGGGAGAGAGGAGAGGAGAGAGCGAAGGTGGAAGGGGAGAGCCTGGGATGGGGAGGGAGAGGAGAGAGGGTGGAAGTGGAAGGGGGAGACGGTGGAGGGGGAGGGGAGGAGAGAGGGTGGAAGAGGGAGGGGAGGGGATAGGGGGTGAGGGTGAAGGGGATAGGGGGAGAGGGTGAAAGAGAAGGGATGGGGACAGGGCGAAGGGGGAGGGGGGGAGGGGAGGGGGAAGGGAGAGGAGAAAGGGTGGATGGGATATGAGGAGAGGGTGGGAGGGGGAGAGAGGGAGGGGAAAGGGAAATAGGGAAGGAAAGTTCACACGTGTGTGTGTGTGTATGTGTAAGTATGTGTACGTGTGTGTGCGTGTGTGTACGTGTGTTCCCCTGCAATAATAAACATGTAAATAGTATCCACAAATAAATAGTTACAAAAAAATAAAAAAATAAAAAATATGAAAATTAATAAATAGAAATATAAATTCTTATTTCCCGATAGTAATAGTAAAAGAAATAATAATAAATAACAATTGTAATAATAATAAACGGTGATAATAATAATAATAATAATTAAATAGGTAAATTAACCCATTCAACTCCGATGACAAGATGTCTTGTCATTTGGTCAAATAAAACAAAAAATCATAAAACACCAAAATGTTTGATCAAACACCAGAAAAATATGACGTCAGTCCTCGCTTCGCTGCGAGCGAAGCGAGGATTGACGTCATATTTTTCTGGTGTTTGATCAAACATTTTGGTGTTTTATGATTTTTTGTTTTATTTGACCAAATGACAAGACATCTTGTCATCGGAGTTGAATGGGTTAAAAGATAGATATATATGTGTGTGTGTGTGTGTGTGTGTGTGTGTGTGTGTGTGTGTGTGTGTGTGTGTGTGTGTGTGTGTGTGTGTGTGTGTGTGTGTGTGTGTCATGCGCCACATATGTGCATGATCTGCGCATGCGTTCAGACTGGACATCTGTTCACCACGAACTCGAACGGACCTTCTCCTAAGTTCTTGTAAACAATAGTTTCCCTAATTACACTGTTGAGAGATCTATATAGGATGAAGTCGATCGACCGTTGGTACCTTGGACATGACGCCGCACCAACGCCCCAAACAAGACACACGACATAAAACTGTTTTACAAAAGCCACATGACATCAGCATATAAAACTGTAGAAAGAGCCATGAAGAATATCATCTGCCGCAACGTAAAACCAATACCCGAAGTTAGATATCTTAATTTTATTATCTTTTACCAAATCCAAGACGTCTTCTAAACTTTCATTAAGAAACAAACGGTTTTCGTAAACATCACCAATTATGATGAAAACATAGAAAATAAGAACTACTGATGTAGGGTCCATATATTGTAAGGTTATCCGTGTGAATGGTTGTCAAACGATTTGTCAAACATGTTTGTCAAATGTGTTTGAAGTGATGTTTGACCGTGGGAATGTTTGACAAACAGTTTGTCAAATGTGTTAAAATGATGTTTGACAGTGGGAATGTTTGACAAACCGTTTGTCAAACATATTTGTCAAAGGTGTTTGAAGTGATGTTTGCCCATGGAAGTGTTTGACAAACCGTTTGCCAAACATGTTTGAAGTGATGTTTGACCGTGGGAATGTTTGACAAACCCTTCGACAAACATTTCACGTTGACATGTTTAGTCGACACTTTTGTCTGCAAAGAAATTCATTTAACATTCTACTCCTTCATCCATGTCATTTATGTATATGGCAAACATGATCAGGGCCAGTAATGATCCCTGCAGAACACCACTTATCATTTCTTCCCAATTTGAGAATTTATCTCTAATTACTACCCTCATTTTCCTCCCAGTCAGGAAGTCTTTCATCCATTCCAATAATTGTTTCTCTGATGCCACCTATTGACTCTATTTTCCTTATTCTTTTTGGTACTGGGTAGCCATTGTGTTGCTGTGTACTCCAGCCTAGCCCTTATCAATGTGACTAGTATTTTCAATATTTCTTCATCCAAGTAAGTAAAACCCTGCTTTATTGATCTTAGCAAGTTGTAGGTTTCTCCAATAATTTTGTTTATTTGTTTATCAGGGAACATGTCATGTTTGATGATTACTCCCAGGCCTTTTTCAGATCCCATTTTCATTACTTCCTTAGGACCAATTTGATATTGTCCTGATATCCTGTTTTTACTTTTTCCAAATTCCATTATACTACATTTCTTAATGTTGAAGTCCTCTTCCTACTTCTGACTCCATTCCTAAACCATGTTCAGATCTCTTTGCAGTAAATTGCAATCCATTTCAATACTCACTTTCTTCAACAGTTTTGGATCATCTGTAAAGAAGCTCATGTAACATTCTACACCTTCATCCAGGTCATTCACGTAAATAGCAAACATTATTGGAGCCAATACTGAACCCTATGGAGCTCTATTAATCACCTCTTTATAAGTAGAACTCCTATCTCTGAGCACTACTTTCATTTTTTTCCATGCAAGAAACCTTCCATCCATTACAGTAGTTTACCTTGTATCCCTCCTATGGTTTCCAGTTTTCTTAATATTTTTTTTTTTATGTGGTACTTTGTCAAAAGCTTTTTGTAGGTCTAGAATTATATCTAATAGTCTTGAGTAGAGACAGATAAAATTTGTGGCACATGATCTTCCCTGTCTAAATTCAAATTGCCTCGGATTTAGTATGTTAATTTTCTCCAGGTGTCTTGTCCATTTATTTTTGATAACTTTTTCACAATTTTTGGCTACCATAATTGTGAGGGAAACTGATCTATAATTTGTTGAGTCTTCCTTGTTTCCTCCTTTATATACTGGTACAATATCAGCATTTTCCCAGTCTTCTGGTATTTTTCCTTTTTTGAGTGAGCAACTTATATATTTTGTCCATTAGTTCTTCTTTACATGCTCTTAGTATCCAGTTTGCAATTCCATCCGAGCCGTGCTAGTTCCTGATACCAAGGTTCTGTATTTGGTCCATTATTCCATTATTTCTTTTGGTGTTACTATTATTTCCCTCATGGGGGGAGGGGATATCTCACTTCACACTCTTCATCCCAATGCTGTACATTTTCTCTAGTGAAAACCATCTTGAAGTGCTTGCTCATGACTTCAGCAATTTCTGTATCTTCTGTATATACCATATTCCCTTGGTGTAGTTTCACTATTTCCTGTTTGTTTTTTAGTTTACCGTTTACATATCTATAGAATATTTTTGGCTGATCTTTACACTTTTCTATTGTCTTTTCCATATTTTCTGTTTTCCACCCTGTGTATTTTTACATATTCATTCCTTTGATTAATATATATTTGCCACTTTCTAATTTTTCCCATTTTTTCCATCTTTTCCAAGCTTTGTTTCTTCTATCTTTTGCTTCGCTGCACCTTCTTTTAAACCAGGACTTAGCATATACATTTTCCTGTTCTTGTATATGTTCATCCACTCCTTCTTAGATTTCCATCAGAATAATCCATTTTTCTTCCACTAGTGTTTCTTCACTTTGGAATTTTTCCCAACTCGTTTTTTGAAAAAAAAATTCCTATGTTTCTCAAAGTCCATTTTACTTTACATCAGTCTTCCTTTTCTGTATTTCTCATTTCTCTCTCTCTCTCGCTCTCTATATATATATATATGGTCATTCTTCCCAATTGGCGTCTTGTATTCAATTCTATCCGCAATATCAGGTTCTAGCGTAAATAATAAACCTAGTCTCAACAGTTCTTCATTGCTTCTATATCTCGTATTTTCTTTTACCTATTGTGACATTGTATGTTCTATAGTCAATACATTTCCCTTTGATCCACTTGACCTTTCTCTGTCATCTCTTCCCATCAGATTTCTTTGCAATCAAAATCTCCCATAAGTACCACGTTTCCTCCATCCTTCAGCATCTCATTTAATGAAAGCCTTGTATCTTCTAAACTTTTAGAATAAGTTATCTCTCTCCAATACCACAGTTTTGGGGGCACATAAATCACGACAAACTTTTTACTTTTCATATCACGTCACTATCTTCAACTCTTATTGTGATAATTTCCACCCTGTTCTCTCCATATGTAGCTTTCATCACAATTAAGTTTTTCTTAGTCAAGAACATGACTCCACTCTGTTTCTCCTCTCTATTTCTAAGCCAGTGATTATATAATTCATGTCCAACACTGGTAATAGTGAACTATAACTGTCCTTTTTGAGTTTATTTTCATGTCCCCTTGTAATTCTCTTATCCAAATGTAGTAAGTCCTCTCTATCAAGGACTTCCATGCCTTTCATGATTCTGTAGATGGTTAGTAGGTCACCTCTTTCTCTTCTTTGTTCCAGAGTAGGTAATTTCAGTTTTGACAATCTCTCCTCATATGACAGTTTTGAAAGTGTTGGGGCCATCTTTGTAGTTGCTCTCTGGATTCTTTCAATTTTCTTTATATTCTTTTTGGTACTGGGTGACCATAATGTCGTAGCATACTCCAGCCTAGGCCTTATCAGTATGACTAGTATTTTCTTCACCATTTCTTCATCCAAAAATGTAAAAGCCACCTTCATTGATCTTAGCAAGTTGTAGGATTCTTCAACAATTTTGTTTATCTGTTTATCAGGAGACATGTAATTTGGGATGATTACTCACAAGTCGTTTTCGGATCCCACTTTCTTTACTTCCTTTGTATTTCATATTGTCCTTATATTCTTTTTTTTTTTTTTTTTTTTACTTTTTCCAAATTCCATTATGCTACATTTCTTAATGTTGAACTCCACTTCCCACTTCTGACTCCATTTGCAAACCTTGTTCAGATCTCTCTGCAGT
The DNA here is from genome assembly GCF_046742065.1 of Oratosquilla oratoria. Taxonomy (NCBI): domain Eukaryota; kingdom Metazoa; phylum Arthropoda; class Malacostraca; order Stomatopoda; family Squillidae; genus Oratosquilla; species Oratosquilla oratoria. The sequence goes on from NC_134788.1 coordinate 56,771,440, forward strand.
GATTCACAATCCTTTTCAGTGTTCACCTTCCTCCGCAATTTTGCATCATCTGCAAAGAAGCTCATGTAACATTCCACATCTTCATCCGGGTCATTTACATAAACAGCGAACATTATTGGAGCCAATACTCATCCCTTTGGAACTCCACTAATCACCTCTTCACAAGTTGAACTCTTTTCTCTGAGCTCTCATTTTCCTTCCATGCAAGAAATTCTCCATCCAGTTTAGTAGTTACCTTGTATCCCTCCTATGTTTTCCAGTTTTTTTGAAAATAACTTTTCATGTAGTACTTTGTCAAAGACCTTTTGTAAATTTAGGAAATCATAATCAACCCATCCACTGCTTTCTTATGTCTATTAGTCTTCAATAGAAACAGATAAAATTTGTGGCACATGATCTTCCCTGTCTAAATCCAAAATGTCTTATTTATTATATTATTTTCCAGATGTTTTACCCATCTATTCTTAAAAACTTTTTCACAAATTTTGTGTGTATTCACCAACATGGTCTTTGATCATGTGTTGGACTCATGATCGACAACTATTTCCCTCCCAGAAAAGAGCTCAGAGCTTATATATGACCAATCTATGGGTAATGCTGTGACCTTACATGCACACACACACCCAACTCCCCACTCATGAGGGTTGGAGTAACAGCTCACAGCACAGTGATACTGGAATTATTTCACCCCTGGGCAGGATTCAAAACTGGACCACCATAGTGGTGGCTGGGAACTCTACCACTCCCTGCGCACATGTGTGTGTGTGTATTTATCTAGTTGTATTTACCTAATTGTATCTTACGGGAAGGGGAGCTACACTCATGGTGTCCCGTCTCTGTATCCTGCAGTATCTAAATTGTTCTTGAATTTGTGTATGGTTTCTACACACAGTATCATTTTATTCAGTTTGTTCCATACATTCACCACTCTGTGTGGAAAGCTGTTCTTTTTCAGGTCTCTTTTATAACTGTCCTTTTTTTTTTTTTAACTTTCTTCCATGTCCTCTTGTATTTCTCATATCCCAATTTAGTATTTTCTTTTATCAAAGACTTCCATACTTCTCATAATTCTATAGATGGTCAACAAGTCTCCTCTTTCTCTTCTTCACTCCCTGTGTATGTGTGTTTACCTAATTTTATTTACCGTACATGTTTGAATCTTATGGGAAGGGAAGCTACACTTGTGGTTTCCTGTCTTTGTATCTCACAGTGTATAGTTTGCTCTCAAATTTGTGTATAGTTTTTGCACACACTATTGTTTTGTTCAGTTAGTTCCAGACATTCACCACACTGTGTGGAAAGCTATTTTTTTTTTTCAGACCTCTTCTGTAACTGTCCTTTTTGAGTTTCTTTTCATGTCCCCTTGTAATTCTCTTATCCCAATTTGTAAAGTAAGTCTTCTCTATCAAGGACTTCCACACCTTTCATGATTCCATAGATCATCAGCAAATCCCCTCATTCTCTTCTTTGTTCCATAGTCAGTAATTTCAGTTTTGACAATCTCTCCTCATATGTCAGTTTTGAAAGTGTTGGGACTACCTTTGTAGTTGCTCTTTGGATTCTTTCAATTTTCTTTATATTCTTTTTGTACTGGATGACCATAGTGTCCCAGCATACTCCAGCCTAGGCCTTATCAGTATGACTAGTATTTTCTTCATAATTTCTTTGTCCAAGTAGGTAAAAGCCACCTTTATTGATCTTAGCAAGTTGTAGGATTCTCCGATAATTTTGTTTACCGTATCTGTTTATCAGCAGACATGTAATTTGTGATGATTACTCCCAGGTCTTTTTCAGATCCCACTTTCTTTACTTCCTATATACCAAGTATATATTGTACCGATATTCTTTTTTTACTTTTTCCAAATTTTTGTAATCCCATTACACTATAACCGTTGACATACTATATCCCCCTTCCCATATCTAAGCATAACATATTACCCTTAGTTACTATATACCTATTATTCATATTTTAACAGCTCCTTTTTTTCTTAGATTACAAATCAAAACTAACTATTAACTAATACATGACTTAACAACATGGCCTTTGCCACCAGATCAAAACTAAAACAAAGCTTACATAGCGTCTTCTCAAAGTCTAGAGAAGAAAAACACCAAAATGACATATCCAGTGACAAAGAGGAAATACACACAGAAGACTTAATTGGCAATGACAAAACTAATCCTAATGCAGATACCCCTATAACTCCCCTTTATGAGAACGATGTCTTACCTTTTTTCAACCAGCCTTCTCAAGTAGACACCTCCAACCCATCACAACAAAAACAACCCACCCAACAAAAACCTCATGTTGCTCCTCCTAATATCATGCCCTTCAACCAGCTTCCTCAAGTAGACCCCTTTCACCCCTCACAATCACAACCACCCATTCCTCCCATCCAACCAAATATGCAAACAAAACCTCCTATAAACCATAATCCATCCAACCCCCATATCCCAACACATAATAACCCCCCTCCCATTCAGCAACAGTACCAAACCTTCCCCTTTCCTTACCCCCATACCCCACCTGTTCAAACCCACTCCACACCATACCACCAACCACCACCTAACCTTCCCCCAAACCCACAATATTATCCTTACCCACAACCTCAACCAACAATAATTAACAACTATCAAACCATAACCCCCCTCACAGAAATCCCAACCTTTTCCCAAGATAGTGGACTATCCATTACAGATTTCTTGACAGCATGTGACCTGTTCTTCTCCAAGAACATCCAATACTCGGAGACAGATAAAATAAATTTGTGCCGTCAGAAAATAAACCCATCTGACATTTGCCGTTCAAAGGCAAGGATGCTAGACAGCTTAGTTGCATGTGGAATCACTTATCAGGAATATAAACGCCACCTTCTTAAGGTCTTTCATAACAAACAACCTAACAACATTTCATTTCTCATCACTTTCCTCAATAACACTAGAGTCCAACCACATTCCATTACTAATATAATGGATTTTGTGGCAAACGGAATGAAAGAGGTCAGAGAAGACCTAGAGAATAACTCTCCTTGGACTCACACTGACCAATTTGGTCAAAATGTAATGCCAACAAAACACTTACTAACATTCCTTGAAATAGCTTCCTATCTTTCCCAACTCCCTCCAAAGTGTTTAAAGGAAGCCTCCAAAAGGGAACTAGACACTAGAAATCCTCTAGCTTATACCTATATCTTAGATATCATGAATGCTTGCAATGTATCCTTAGATACCCCCAACCATCTCCCCAGACTAAATAGCCTTCACTCACAGCAACCCCCTCCCACCAATCAAGGACAACCTTCTAAGTGGTGCTCCTACCATTCATCAAACAGTCACAACACAAAAGACTGCATACAGCAACAACAATACCCGCAGGTACAACACCACCCTATCCCTTGCTCAGTTAATGGAACCATTTCCCACACCGATGCCCAGTGTTGGACACAGCAGAAACAACACACGCAGGTACAACACCACCCTATCCCTTGTTCAGTACATGGAACCATTTCCCACACAGATGCCCAGTGTTGGACACAGCAAAAACAACACCCACTCCTACCTACACCAACACATCCAATCAAATACTGCAACCTACACCAAACATCAACTCACTCCAACAAAGAGTGTTACCTACAGAAAACACAACATCAACCAAATCAGAGAACTAACAAACCATTCACCACCCCTCGACAAACAGCTCCCTCCCACACGACACGCAATACTCAACAACGATTGGGGGAACGTGTACCAGCCTCACGCACCAAACCACCATAGGAATATCTCATACACAACACAAATACCTCACCCTAGAAGTAAGTGTAGACCAACTTAAAGTTGACATGATGGTTGATACAGGAACAAACCTGAACATCATCCCAAGAGCTCTGTATGAAGCATTAAATGACCCACCCCAAATTCAATTTTCCAATATGGAAGGACTCCTAATAGAAGGGAGCACAATTTCTCTACACGACACCATAGACTTAAACATTGAAGTCAATAATTGTAAGGTAGGTCTCACACCTTTCCACATAGCTGATGAATGGAGTCTTGATCAACAAGGTATAATAGGACTAAACTCATTGAAGATTTGGAAAACTAAGATAGACTTTGAGACTAACAAAATCTCCTTCCGAGATGTAAATAATGAGTCAACAGTTCCTGAGACACCCGACTCAGACACACAACATCTCTCATGTCTACCTTCCTTCAATACTCCCAATCCCACTAACAGCTATTTCTTCCGACCACCCCCTTATGTCACCTCAAAGGCACTGATGTCTAACACAGTCATCATACCCCCTAGACATTCAATAACAGTCCCACTATACATACCCGGTGCAATAGACCATCAGGACGTCATAATCGACTCAGACACGTCCAGGATTAACAACATAACCATTGAGTCCTCCTGGGACACAATATCAGAAAATAAACATACACTAGCTATGTTAACAAACATATCAGACCAACACCGTAAAATCAGGAAGAATACAAACATCTGCGCAGTCCATCTCCATAATTCCCCTATCCAGGAACCACTGCCGCAACACATCAACCAAGTAAGACCAACACAACCCCTTCCCCCTATTCCCCCAGACCAAATCACGACATCAGCTGACGGAGAAAGTCATAACGAGCTATTAGCTCTCCTACAGAGGAATAGATCAGCTGTCGCCTTAGAAGACGAACCACTAGGCAAATGTGATATAATCAAACATCACATCCAAATTCCCCCAAACACCACCCCTTCATACACCCCCGCTTACCGCATACCCCACAGTAGGAAATCCCAAGTCAATGACAGTGTACATGAGATGATACACCAAGGCGTAATTTCCCATTCAGACTCCCCATGGAACAGTCCCCTCTTTTTGGTCCCTAAGAAAGACGGAACCTTACGCCCTGTTGTTGACTTCAGAAAAATAAACAACCTAACTCAATCTGACCCACACCCCCTCCCCGCCATGCAAGATGTACTACAATGCATTGGCAACGGGAACTCTGTTTTTTCCACAATAGACCTCAAGTCAGCCTTCTGGCAGGTCGAACTAACAGAAGAATCAAAACCCGTAACTGCATTTTCCACTGACAAAGGACACTTTCATTTTGAACGTATGCCCTTTGGCCTTAAGAATGCCCCCTCAACCCAACAAAGGTTGATGACCCGCATTTTCAGTGACATGATAGGAATCTCATTATTCGTCTATTTAGACGACCTCATTATATATAGTCCCACAGAAAGAGACCACCTTAACACTTTAGAGATTGTCATCAAACGTCTCAAACATACGGGATTAAAGATTCAATTAAAGAAATGTAGATTCCTCATGAAGGAACTCACCTTCCTAGGCCATAAAGTGGATGCAAAAGGGATTCACACAACCACAGATAAAATAGATACAATAAACAATTCCCCAACCCCCAGAAACGCTAACGAAACAAGAAGATTCATCGGGTTAGCCTCCTATTACAGACACTTCATAAGAAACTTTTCTGATATTGCTTCCCCTCTGACCAAATTCACAAGGAAAGGCGAGCCATTTCAATGGTCAGAAACAGAACAGCAAAGTTTCGACACGCACTCACCACAGCCCCTGTACTAGTTTTCCCTGACATGAAGAAAGAATTCTTTCTTTACACAGACACCTCCTCTAAAGGAATAGACGCAGTCCTACAACAGAAAGATGACAATGGCAAAGAACACGCCATAGCATACGCAAGTAGAGTCTTAAACAACACTGAAAATAACTACTCAACTACACACAAAGAAGGCCTTGCAATCATATGGGCACTAAAACACTTTAAATACCTCATTTTAGGCTACAAGATTACCATACTAACAGACCACCAACCCCTAGTCTATCTTTTTAACTCCAAAGACTTACATGGGAGAGTTGCTAGATGGAAAACAACTCTCCTTGATTACGATCCCATGATCGTATACTTAGCTGGGAAAGCTAACGTAGTGGCAGACTGCTTGAGCAGACAAACTCACATCACCCCCATAACCCAAACCACATGCATACCTATGCAAGAACTCAGAAATGAAACTGACAGAGACCCAATATGGTCCCCAATAAAACAGCATCTCATTTCACAAACCCCCTTATACTCCCGACCACCTGTCCCTATTGAGGAACTCAATCTGGTCGACGGAGTCATAAGGAGAACCATCAATACAAGAGAGGTTACTGTTATCCCCAGAGCCCTAGTCCCCAAGCTCCTACATATATTGCACGACAGTGCAATGGGAGGCCACTCGGGCAGAGATAAGACACTAAACACTGCTAGGCACACATATTACTGGCCTTACATGAAAAGAGATATAACCACACACATAGATTCTTGTGTAACTTGCAACCAATTCAGAGGCCCTAACCTGAAGCAAATCAACATAAAAGATATCCCACTCCCTGCTGAGCCATGGGAAACACTTGGCATTGACCTACTGAAAATGCTAACGAGCCATCAAGGTTCCAATTATGTACTCACAGCAGTTGATTATTTCTCTAAATACACAATCTTAATACCACTCCAGGACAAAACAGCAGAGACTGTAGCCAAAACCCTGGTCAACAATATCTTTTGTAGATACAACATACCACACACAATGTTATCTGACAATGGCTCAGAATTCAAAAATGAGGTGATGCGCGAAATAGCACATCTACAACATTGACCAAACATTTGCCACTGCATACCACCCCCAGGGAAACGGTCTGACTGAGCGAACAAATCGCAAGGTCCTAGAAATTCTCAGACCATTGGTCAATGACCTCATGGACACTTGGGAAGATTGGCTACCACAGGTACAAGCCAGTATCAATAGCACAGTCAATTCCGCAACAAAGATGTCCCCACATGAGATCATTTTCGGCCAACCAATGCGCCTACCCTACCAAATATTCAACCAACCACCCCCACCCTTATATAACCTAGATAACCTCGCACACTGCATCAAAAGAGGTATGCAAACAATTTACAAAAAAGTTAGAGCAAACCTGAAAGAAGCCCAGGAAAAGACAAAGACAAAACAACACAAACGGTCAATTCCACTTGACATAGCACCTGGCGACACAGTCATGTTAAAAGACTCAGGTAGAACAAACAAACTCAAACCAAAATTCCTAGGCCCCTTCATAGTCACAAGTTCACTCCCTAACAATGTTTTCCTACTAACAGATCCTTCTGATCACACCACCTTCACCAAACATGGAGAGAAGTTGAGAAAGGTCAAACTGAACCTCGACCCAATCTCACCTCCCATCCACAACCCACCTATCACAGACACACACCAATCACCAATACGCAAGTCTCATCCCATGACTCTGCGTCGACGCAACTAAACATGCACTCTAGCTCTCGCCCCTGAAGATGCAGGACGTCATGTATCTATCAGTGGAGGTTAAAATGGCCCATTTCCAATAAGAACTCTTTTCCACATATCTATCAAAACTTCTCTACTTCCTTCCGACCAATATAACCTTAGCGAGAGTCAGATAAACATATCCTCATTCACTGAGACATAACCTTCATCCTCCAAAAGTAAATACATCATTAATTACCCACCTTAAACATCGACTACTTTTGACATGGACTCATTCGACTTACATCATAGGATTCTTCCATATAACTCCACAGCCCTTTCCCTCTTAATCATTCTCTTTATACTAATAATAATAATCATATTCTGTTGCATGAAGTAACACCTTCCAAAACCTTTCCACCTCCATACCCAAATTGTTGTAAACCTAGATTAAGTTTATTCTTGTGTCTCACCCAATATCTTAAATACCATAAACATTATTACGGAAACTATATATCCATACTATGAAATAAAACAAGTGCAATGTGACACACCAAACTGACCATAGAACAGTGTTTAGAAAAACAACACTCCCAACAGTGATAGTGTTAAACCATAAAAACAATAACATTTAAAAAGTGAATTAAACAGTGTATGTGAAATCCAATATAACATGTAATCTGGTGAGACACAACGTTACACTTCTGAGACACAACATCGCTACCCCTATTTACAGTGCATGATCCCCCTTGGGACCTCAGAATCTCTTCAACAACACCCCCCCATCTGCACATTTATAATCCCACAGGATTTTGTGTCTCTGAAATTTTTTCTCGATGTATTACCTATATATATACTTTTGTAAACCATGTACCCTAGGTGCCGGGAGCCACCTAACCCCAGGGGGAGAGCGATATGTATACGCCTCATATACAAGTGAGTATATCACTCAGTCATATAACCCACTCACCTCCACTCACTCCCACACTCACACCAGCCGGCCGACAATAAGGCGCCTAAGACATCCTGTTCATTTCGCTGACCAATCTGCTGACAAGGCATTCCCTGTCGCGCCACCACTCACCATGCACACGCGATCACACAGTAATAAACACATTATTACGTATACTGACGAACCTCCCCTGGATATATATTATAGTCTGGCTGTCAGACTAAATTATAAACTAATTATGTAAATTAAAATAAGATGTGACGAACTAAACCCAGCTCACATAAACAAGTCAGTTTATACGAGCGTGGCACCTCACAAAACCAGTTTCCGGCCTTCTTAAGATGATGCACGGAGCTCGGAGAGGAGTCGGTCGATAACTTACAATGTGTACTGTAGTGATAAGGAACATGTGAGACATTATTATTAAATATAAACATTCCTGTGTAGTGACAATAAGTGATTAAAATAGAACTAAGGTGACATATAGTGTTTGATATATTCGCCTACACATCTGGATAGGGACGGGACCACGTATGGACACAACCTCTTCACAAGTTGAACTCTTTTCTCTGAGTACTACCCTAGTTAGTTAGTTAATTAGTTAAGGTTTATTCAACAAAATAAAATACAATTTATACATACATATATACAAAATTTTGACAAAATTGCCTCTTGAAAAGGGAGAGCGTGAAGCAAAGCTTATGGGGAAATGCTCTCCCTTTAAGGAAAGAATTATTTTTATTTTATTTATTTATTTTTGTTACATGTTAGTATGATACATACATATAAATATATACACATATATACATATATACACTCACTTTCCTTCCATGTAAAAAATCCTCCATCCAGTTCAGTAATTCACCTTGTAGCCCTACTATGGTTTCCAGTTTTTTTTTTAATAACTTTTCATGTAGTACTTTGTCAAAGGCTTTTTCGTAAATTTAGGAAAGCACAATCATCCCATCCATCCATCCATCTTGTATTAGTCTTGAGTAGTCTTGAGTATTAGTCTTGAGTAGAAACAAATCAAATTTGTGGCACATGATCTTCCCTGTCTAAATCCAAATTGTCTTAGGTTTAGTATATTGTTTTCTTCCAGATGTTTTATCCACATGTGTATGTGTATGTATTTACTTAGTTGTATTGTACAGGAAGGGAGCTATCCTTGCGGTGACCCATCTTTGTATCTTTGAGCATCAAGTTTTTTCTTAAAATCTTGAATAGTGTTTGCACACACTGTTTCCTTTTCTAATTTATTCCAGGTATCCACCACTCTATGCAGGAAACTATCTCTCCTAGAATTATCCTTTTTGATTTTTTTTTCATGTCCTCTTGTTTTTCCATTGTCCCATTTTAGTAAATCATTCCTATCTAGGATTTCCATTCCTTTCATGATTCTATAGTCAGTAGATTTCCTCTTTCTCCTCTTTGTTCCAGAGTTGGTAGTTCCAATTTGGACAATCTTTGTTCGTATGTTAATTTGGAGAGAGTTGGTGCCAACTTTGTCATTGCTCTTTGTATTCTTTCTAATATCTTTATATTACTTTTAGTACTGGGTGTCCATAGTGTTGCTGCATAATCCAGTTTTGGTCTTATTAGTGTAACTAGTACTTTTTTATCATTTCCTCATCCAAATAGTCAAATGCCACTTTCATTGACCTTAATAGGTTGAATGTTTCTCCTGACTATTTTATTGATACATTTGTCTGGTGGTATGTCTTTGCTGATTATCACTCCAAGGTCTCTTTCTGTGCTCTCTTTTTTGACTTCTTCAATTCTATAATTTCTCAATATTCTATTTTTATTTTTTCCAAACTCCATTATACTAAACTTCTTGATATTGAAGTTTACTTCCCACTTTTGAGTCCATTTCCAGATTTTGTCTAGGTCTCTCTGTAGTGATTTACAGTCTTCCCCTGTACCTACCGTATTTGATGGCTCATAAGATGCACCTTTTTTCCAAAAGAAAGTGTCAGGAAATGAGCAGCCTGCATCCTATGAGGCCAAGGTTGAGCACTGAGGCCCAAAATCAAACCCCAGACATCCTGATACATGTAAACAAAGTGATGATTGGTACTATACCACAAAACAACTCCTCTTTCTTTCAAGGTAACAAAAAATAATAGGTCATACTTACTGGTAATTCACATAGAATGATACCAGCTAGGAAGAATTTGCCTACGTGATCATGCCCCACGCATTGCATGTACCAAAACAAAGACGCTGTTGGTTATGCTCCGATGCTGAACACAATAATTTGTGTTTGATATCAAAATGAATAGAATGAATTTATTTTCATTTATCTGAATTTGAATAAAAGATACAATTATACTAGATTTCATGATGAACAGAAAAACATTCTTTTGTATTGGAAATATAATGAATATTTCAAAATTAATAAAGTATGTTTTAGAAAATAAGGTTGGTAAATCTGCTTTCACATATCCTTTGGCTTTGAAAATGTACTAAAATACTACATTAGAATTATGTGTAGAATGATGATAAAAAAATATTAACAAACTTTACTACATCTGTAGTCTCTCACAGTCACTGCCGATGCCATATGCCAGGTACATGTTTACATCTCACAACAGGATTGGTACGTAGGCTACTAGCAAATACTAAAGTTTTTAAATGCATAGTATTGGTATCTAATAATGATCTAAATGCATGTCAGAGTCTTCAAATGTCAGGTGAAATCCATTACTTCACATTCAGAACTTAAATCCACTCATTTAGCTTTTTCTTTTTATTCTTTATTTCAATGTATGCCAAAATTGGGTGCATCTTATGAGCCCATGCATCTTATGAGCCATCAAATACGGTACTTTCTTTAGTATTTCTGCGTCATCTGCGAAGTTCATATAACATTCCACTCTCTCATCCATGTCATTTATATATGTGGCAAACATGATTGGAGCCAGCACCAACCCCTGTGGGACACCACTTATCATTTCTTCCCAGGTTGAGTATTTGTCTCCAATTACTATCCTCATTTTCCTCCCAGTCAAGAAGTTTTCCATCCATCCCAATAATTTTCCTTTAATGCCACCTATTGATTCTATTTTTATTATTTTTTTATAATGTACTTTATCAAATGCTTTTTGTAGGTCTAGATAAGCACAGGCCACCCATCCATCCCGCTCTTGCATTGTTTCTATTAGTTTTGAATAGAAGCAGATCAGGTTTGTTGTACATGATCTTCCTTGTCTAAATCCAAATTGATTTGGATTCAGTATATTTTTTCTTCCATGTGTATCACATTATACTGTGTGCATTTAAATAAAAAATAGTGGTTATGTTTTAAATTTTAGTGAACAAAGGAGAGGTACTGAAACAACATAACTAGATAGTACATAAGTACAGCTAATGCCAACTGAAACATAAAATAATGGATAATAAAGAAATAATATGAAGCAATGTTATACCACAAACTACAGAATAGCCACATAAATTATCAACCAAATTACTGTAATTTGGATTAACTACAAATATGAAAGTAACTATACTTTAATCTAGTAGATCTTTTACTCACTGAATAGTTGATCTGAATGTTTAAAATTTTTACATTTTTTCCACACTTGCTACTCTACAACTGACATAATCTTAGTTTTTTTGAGAAAGTTCTGCTAACTTAAACAAATTAAATATTCCTAATTTCTAACAGAGATTCTTTATCTTAGATGTGTTTCATGTAGCCGATCATACTATTGCCTCAAATAATCTTTGACATACATACATACATATACCAAGGCTTTTTCCCCCTTTCAAGGGAGGTAGCCAAAAAGGGAAAGGCATAAAAACACTCCCACCCATTTCATCCCTAAATACACTCCACACCCCTCCCACCCTCCCTCTCATCTGAGCACCTCCTGGATGACGGGTCATCCCTGCACCTTGCCCAAAGCCCTGGGTCAGAAGCAGCGACGCAAGACACAGCACATCCACAGCAAGGCCGCTTCATTTAATCGGCGAACCCCCCTCTCCGTCCCCCTTTGCATATAAGGAGAGGACAGGGAGAAATCCCTTCGGGCTGCTTCAAAATTTACTCACACATACTACCCCCACCCCCCACCCCCCCACCCATTCCTCCTCATGCAATCACAACATCATCTATATACAACCATTCTCCACTCACCTCTGTCTTCCGTCCTCTCCCTTCCTTCCTCAACAGACATTCCCCTCTTCCCCAAAGCCCCCTTCACCCCATCCATCCACCTCATCCTAGGACGTCCCCTCATGTTCACTCCCTCCACATCTGCCTTCCATACCTCTTTTACTAGTCTTTCTTCACTCATTCTTTCCATGTGTCCAAACCATCCTAATATTCTTTCATCAACCCTATCTCCCAGCTCCTTTTTCACCCTGTTCTCCTCCTCACCTCCTCATTTCTCACTCTATCCAGCCTAGTAACCCCCACCATACTTCTCAGACACCTCATCTCAAACACATTCAAACTCCTTTTCTCTTCTTCTCTTATGTTCCACGTTTCTGCCCCATACAGTGCTGTTGGCACAATCACTCCTTCATACAGTCTCCTCTTCGCATCCATTCCCAAATGTCTATTCCTCATTACACTCTTTAATCCACCAAGGCATTTACTCGCTTCTCTCAATCTACATTCTACCTCCACCTTCACTCCACCTTTTCCTGCTACACTTGCACCCAAGTATCTAAAACTATCCACTTCCTCCAGTCGCTCTCCCTTAATGTTCACTTCCAGTCTACTGCCACTTTCACCCCTTGTACATCTCATCACCTTACTTTTACCCACATTTATCTTCAGCTTTCTTCTATCACATACTCTCCCAAACTCTGCCACCAGCTTCCTCAATCCCTCCTCCGACCCTGCCACAAGTGCAGTGTCGTCCGCAAACAACAGCTGGCTTACCTCCCACTTTTCTCCATTTTCTTTAACCATCTCCAATCCCTGACCCACTACCCTAGCATTCACCTCTCGCACCACCCCATCCATGTATAAGTTGAACAGCCAGGGCGACATAACGCATCCTTGACGAAGTCCCACCTTTACCTCAAACCACTCACTCTCTCCATTTCCAATCCTGACACAAGCTCTACTACTCTCATAAAAACTCTTGACAGCTCCCAAAAGCTTTCCTCCTATCCCATAAATCTGCATAACCTCCCACAGTGCCTTTCTGTCTACCCTATCATAAGCCTTTTCCAGATCCATAAAAGCCCAAAAAACATCCTTCCCCTTTCCTATAGCTTTCTCACATATCTGTCTTACCACAAAAATCTGATCTACACAACCTCTACCTGTCCTAAATCCACACTGTTCCTCACCAATTACTCCTTCTGTTCCTCTCCTAATCCTCTCAATCAAGATCCTCCCATAAGCCTTCCCTACTACACTTAACAGGCTAATCCCTCTGAAACTACTACATTCACACTTGTCCCCTTTTCCCTTGTAAAGAGGAACTATACAGGCACTTCTCCAGTCCTCCGGTACTCTACCTCTTTGAGAGGGTGTAAAAACCATCATGAATTACATTGGAATATACTAGAAATATGAAGTACATAACCAACTCTCATATATAATTTAAAACTGAAAACCAGTTAGCTCATAAGCCTGCCAGTCAGCTGAATTAAGACATAGCAAAAAATGTACAATTTCTACAACTTTCTTAATTTTTGGAAGGTCACCAAACATTCTTTGTTGGTTTCTTGTCCAGCTGGCTATTCTTATGCATATCAATCTGTGGGGGTCATACTCTGTAGAAATTGTTGTATATGCTATGATTCTGTATGTATTCCAGGGATGCATCATAAAGAAACTCCAGCTGGGTCTGAAAAGTCAGTATAAATGTTAATTTCCTGTTGTATAAGCACTTATTAAAAAAAAGGAAAAAAAAAAAAAAAAAAAAATTGCCCTTGGCTGAATTGGACTACCTTACTGTAACTAGAATGAAATCCCTAAAATGTACAATTGGAGTAAATTTGTTAAATATAACACAGTAGAGTTTTGCAATTACATGCAATTATTACACTGCAAAGGACTAGACAAGGGTGGTACTACCAAGATGAACGTGCAAGATGCAGCACTGCCATCTGAGAGAAATAGAGAACCACTGGAGGAAATAGAACTTCTAATGTGGACCTGATACCTCCCAGATGCATGACATTGTACAACCCCCAAATCCACATGGAGGTGGAGTCCTGAGGGGCTGATACTTGGTCTCTAGATTAGGTCCAGAAACTCACATTTTGTTGTCTCTTTTCCTACCAATCTATATGTACTTTCTTTTCTGTTTTTACACACAAGGTCAGTACTTGCACTTGCCCTCCATCATTTTCTTGTAGCTGGAGACATTAAAATCAGCCTAGGCCAATACATAAAAAGAAAGAAAGAAAGAAAAAAAAAAACCAGACCTACATGCACAAAACCCACATATCACTCAAATATATCTATCCAGTACAACATGTACTACCAATGGGTTCATCTCTCATGCACCAAACTCACCAACACAATAAAATGCACAAAGAGCTGAAGGTGCAGCCATCTCACATCTACATACACTCCCAAAAACACTACTACAAAAAAAATATTCTCTAAAAAAATAAACACCAACACCATCACAAACAAATACACAGACAAACACAGTCTATTCCCCAGGAAGGGGAATAGACCATTATCATTCATTTCTATGAATGTACTGGTCAACTCTACATCAGAGAATTTTGTATCTTATTTTACCAGAATTGTATTGTACTTATATCATACTTCACCAGAATTGTCCATGTATAATTTATTTTTGTACAATTGTCATTGTTGCTGTATTTGATGGTATATTTTTTGTTATTGCAGTCTACTCTTGACAATGTCCTTCTTAAGAGGAAATGTTGAGCTCTACAATTAAAGGAAAGAAAATAGAAGAATATGGAAACCTGGTTTCTTTTCACCCAGTTAATGGCAGAATTTTCATCAGGAAAATGAGAATACAAGAAAAAACTAAACAACTAATGCAATGCTGTTGTTTTCAACTCTACATGCATATATATATATATATATATATATATATATATATATATATATATAAAATATATTGCAGTTTCTGGAAAATTTGAGAAAAATTGTGATGTATGAACACCTAAAAATTTTCATTAAATCTATTAAAATATCAATAATAATTATTTTCTAGTCTAGGAACAACAAAACAAGCATAAAAAACATATACAGGGGTATTTGAACTATAACTCACATGAAAAAAAAAAAAAAATCTAGAATGTGATATGTATACAGTACCTGCATACGAGTATCCCGTTGTTGAGAAAATGCAAAGCGTACCATCCTCTCCTCATTGCCGACACCCTCCCCACCACACTCTCAAACTCAAAATCACCCCTTCCTATCAATACAAAGGGACTGCTGGATAGGGAAAATATGTCAGACTGATCCATGGCAGGTTGGTGGGGGTAGTGGTCCTGTGAGACTGGCATCAGAGGATATCATCTCCCTGCTACCCATCTTCAAAACCAATGAACACCCTCACATCACACAGCACATCTATAGGTGCAGCTCCAGGGAGCTGACATGTAGTCTCTATTAAGTTAAACTGTATTCCCTCCAACTTTACATATAAAAAAGAGCTGGTAACTGGCAATTACTCCTATTCCTACTACTATAAGCTAATAGAAGCACTCCCACACTTGTATAAGATAGTTGATAATCCAATATAGCAAAAACAAAAGTGTATGTGGGCCTCAGTGGATTTGGATTAATATCACTGATTCCCCCCTATCAGGAGGCTAGGACAGTGCCTCTTACAGAGGATTTTGTAGCATGGAATTTAATGAACAATGCCCTTGGTTCAATTTGCTGGTGGCAGGGTTTGAACCATCATCAACTCGACCTTCGCTGTAAGTAGCAATGGCCTAACCTGCTCAGCCAGTGAGCATCCAAACAGTTAACAGTTATTACCATTATCATTATCATCAAAAGAAAGTGACGAAGGAAAATTATAATTTAATTTGGTCGGCAAGAGAGTGTCTCTTACTCAGCCCTATATTGTTTCCAATGTTAAACATTAAGTCTTACATACCAGATGATTGATGAATTGTGGTCTATCATGCAAGATAGTCTGCACAGCATGATAGATGTCCACTTCTTCCATTTGTTGCACTTTGGCAAGTATATTTAGAAAGGCTGCAGTCAGACCACAGCCAGTCACACCATCCCTAGTATGAAACAGAATTACCTTAAGCAGAATATACTAAAAAATTAATATACATACATATACCAAAAGCTTTTTCCCCCTTACAAGGGAGGTAGCCAAAAAACAAAAACATATAAACCACTCCCACTCATTCCATCCCCACATACTCCACTCCCATCCACCCCTTTCCCTCCCTCTTGGTTCTTCATGGATGATGGATCATCACTGCATCTCACCCACTACCCTGGGTCAGAAGCAGTGTCACAAGACACAGCACATCCACAGCAAGGCCGCTTTAATAAATTGGCAACCCCTTCTCTTCATGCTGCATCAATTTATTTTTCACATGTATTACCTCACCCACCATCCCCCATCCACTCCCCATCATGCATTACAGCATCATCCATACACAACCATTCTCCATTCTCCTGTCATCTCCCATCCTTCCTCAACAGGCATTTCCCTCTTTCCCAATGCCCCTTTTACCCCATCCATCCATGTTATCCTTGGTCACCCCCTCATGTTCACTCCTTCCACCTCTGTCTTCTACACCTCTCTTACTAATCTTTCTTCACTCATTCTTTCCATGTGTCCAAACTATCCCAATACTCTTTCATCAACCCTATCTCCCAACTCCCTTTCCACCCCCACTCTCCTCCTTACTTCCTTGTTTCTCACTCTATCCAACCTAGTAGCCCCTATCATACTTCTCAGGCACCTCATCTTAAACACATTCAAACTCCTCCTCTCTTATGTTCTATGTTTCTGCTCCATATAGTGCTGTCAGCACAATTACTCCTTCATACAATCTCCTCTTAGCATACATTTCCAAATGTCCATTTCTCATTACACTTTTTAATCTCCCAAGGCATTTACTTGCTTCTCTCAATCTACATTCTACCTCCAATTCCACTCCTTTTCCTGCCACATTCACACCCAAGTATCTAAAACTATCCACTTCCTCCAGACTCTCTCCCTTAATACTCACTTCCAGTCTGCTACCACTTTCTTCCCTTGCATATCTCATCACCTTACCTTTACCCACATTTATCTTCAACTTCCATCTTTTGCACACCTTCCCAAACTCTGTCACTAACTTCCTCAATCCCTCCTTTGATTATGCTATAAGCACAGTGTCATCCGTAATAAACAACTGGCTTATCTTCCACTTTTCTCCATTTTCTTTAACCATCTCCAATCCCCGCCCCACTACACTTGCATTTACCTCTTGCACTACCCCATCTATTTATAAATTGAACAGCCAAGGCAACATAACACATCCCTGATGAAGTCCCACCTTTGCCTCAAACCACTCACTCTCTTTATTTCTGATTCTAACACAAGCCCTACTACTCATGTAAAAACTCTTGACTGCTCTTAAAAGCTTTCCTCCTGTCTCATATATCTGCAATACCTCCCACAGTGCCTTTCTTTCCTAAACCCACACTGTTCCTCACCAATTACTCCCTCTGTTCCTCTCCTAATCCTCTCAGTCAAGACCATCCCATAAACCTTCCCAACTACATTTAACAAGCTAATCCCTCTGAAATTGCTACATTCACATTTGTCCCCTTTTCCCTTGTAAAGTGGGACTATACAGGCACTCCTCCAGTCCTCTGGCACTCTACCTTCTCTCCAGCAAACATTAAATAACCTCACCAACCAGTCCACCATCACTATACCTCCTTTTTTAAGACATTCTGCATGGCATCCATCCAGACCAGGTGCCTTACCTGCTCTCATCATCTTAACATCTGCCTTCACCTCATCTTTCCTTATTTCTCCTCCATTTTCCTCATTCATCACTGTCATTTCCTTAGTGCTTCCCACTGCAACTACCTTTCCCTCCCTCCCTAAATTAATATACTGCACATAATCCACAACCTAAGCAGCAATATGCATGAAGGCAAACAAGAATACATGTGGAACAAAAAGTTGTCTTAAAAGATTGCTGACAGGACTAATCTCTCCATTACTGAAACATAAGGACTAATCTCATTGTAGCATGTCAGATCAGCATGCAACAAGCTTAGTGAGCAAATTTCTGTAGAAGGTAATTAAGAATTGATGGGCATAACTTCCTGAAAAAAATAACTGTTAAGGTTCTATCCTAAGTGGAGTTTATGGCTGTTATGTACTAAAGCTCATTATTTTTTTCTCTTAACATTTCATCCTCTTTTACATCCTAAGCAGAGGAGTACTAGCATACACCATAATTATAATTTGGTTTAAAAAAAAAAAAAAAATTACAACATTTCAGAAGTCCTCACTTGAGAAGTAATGACTCATTGCTGTGGTTAAATAATAAGTATCTGGACTTACGGACAACACAGGAGAATAGGTTTAGGCTTTTTCAGAGCCTGTATATATTCTAGCATAGTTAAGAAGGCATTAGGTGTGGGGATTGTGCATCCTAAGGGCCAGGCAGTAAATATCACTAGTTGTACTTCATGGCTGTATAAACCCTGGAATAGTTCATAGCACTATTAGGTCATGCTAATCATTGACATATTTTGCAATGGTAATATTTTCATCAAAGAATATTTAATGAACTAAGATCTTAATAAGATCAGATCAAATGGGTATGCTTGCTACCCCCTTTCCCTCCCCTTCTGAGAAACATATTTCTCTGGTCCTTTGAAATTACATGCTTGGCTTAGAAGGGACATAAGTGGTCCTGGCCAGTGTCTCAAATTTCCTGGACTTTGGCTCCCAACTGCAGCTATCCCCCTTCCTCAATTTCTCAGTGTATGAGAAATTCTCATGCTAGTCAATCTCTTTCCTTCTTCCACTGTCCAGGGATTTTGGGACAAAGTATACAGAAGAATTGTTAGACTAGCAATGATATATATATAGGACTGATACATGGCCTCTGATGAAGACATAAAAAAGAAAAGTGAAAGCGCTGGAAATGAGAATGATACAATGGATGTATAGGATTAAAACAAGCCAAATAATAAATGAAATTGTATAAGGAGCAATAAAGGTGGTAGAGGTGTTAATAAAGGTACAAGAGAAACTGCAGTTGTATGGTCATGTGAACAAAAGTGAAGAGATGTATATAAGAGAATCATAATCATGAAAATGGATGGGAAGAGTAGAAGAAAACAGGACTCAGGTGTTACATTATTGTTAAAGACCTGCATGAAAAGGGAATAGGTGAGAATGGAGAACAATGCTAGGGAAAAATGGAAAAGGCTTAGACAGAAGAGCAATTTCATGTAGAGATGGGAAAAAGTTGTAGAAGAAGAAGATTGTTGGCAGGCAAAAATGTAGGACATGTCTTCATGCCCTGGCACAGACTTCTGATGAGACACTGACACCCACAAGCTGATATATAAACCATACTTTAGGTCTATGCTGAACTGGAAGACAACACAATACCACAAACTATAGATCACATTTGCAGACTATACACACATAACACCCACAGATCTCCTACATACACACTGGAGTCCCATGTATATGTATTTATCTAAATATATCTACCTAATTGTCATATTCAGAAAGGAATTACAGCCATGGTATCCTTTCTCTTTTCTTCAAGTTCTATGGACATTATCAACTACTAAGCTATTCCAGGAGTTGATGCATCTGTATGGAAAATAGTGTTTCTGGACATCTTAAGTATTCATTCTCATGATCCTGTGATTTTCTTCTATCCATTGCCAAGAAATATTCCTTGTCAGTTTTATTTACTCCTTTTAGTAATTTAAACATCTTAAATAACATAAACAAGTTTTTTTTTTATATAATGGATGATCCATTGCTAGTTTCTCTTTATGTTTTACTTCCAAGGCTGGGGACCTTCTTGGTAGCATGCATGATACACAATACTATACATAGCATCTATAAAATAAAACTCACATCACCCATCACACTACATGAGAAACCACTCATGAACACACATACGTGGCAAATCCCACAGCACTACCACAATGCAATACACACCATCCCAGAACCCTTAACCAGTCACACTAAAATGAACAAACACATACATACAGTTCTCACAGACAGTGTGCTGGCTAGTGTAGAACCTAACAGGATTCTTGCTATCCCCCACTGCCAGTACACCTATAAAAAACTAAGTTACATAGAACAGCCAGAGCCTGTGACCACAATACATCACTTATGACATACCAATTCAGATTAAGAAATGGAACAAATGACAAATGTTTGCTTTGCAATGTTACCTCACACACAACTGAACACATATCTATGAACAATTCAACTCTGGCAGTACATATACATGACCACAACAATGTGAAGTAAAGAACCTCTGGTTAGAGCCTTAGAAAGCAAATTGTTGCTTCCATGATTCCCGGGTCATAGGTTAATAACACTGTGACCTGACTAAAGATAACAACTACCGTGAGGGTGTCACATGTCTGAATAGAATTACTTGGCAATAGCCACACTAAAAAAATAAGTGCCACTTAATATTTATGACAAAAAATACACACTTATAAACACTTACTGATGATTTTGAAATCACAGAGACATTAACTTCTTTGAAGTATGTGAATGTCTGTGAGTTCTTCACATGCACATGAACTTTCCAGTCTCTTTGGTCAGACAATGAAGGTATAAGGGGGATGAAATTCTGCATTGGAAAGTTAAGATTAGTCATAATTTTCTTCAAGATATAATTAAGGTAAAGCATATTTACAATGTGTTTTATTATACCTGCTGTGATTATCTATGTTGGTGATCTGAAATTAAAGAAGAATTAATGCCTTTGATTTACTGATTTCTGGATAGATTTTGCTCTAGATTGCCAAAATATCATGTTCAGATTGGGACTTAGAGCAAAATGGGTTCATCATTGATAGTGTCATATGATAATAATAATAATATACATACATACATATACCAAAGGCTTTTTCCCTTTTACATGGGGGGGGGGGTAGACAAAAAGAAAAAGGCATAGAAACCACTCCCACCCATTCCATCCCCTACATATTTCACTTCCCTCCACCCTCCTCCCTCCCTCTCATCTTGGCACCTCCTGGATGATGGGTCATCCCTGCATCTCACCCACTGCCCTGGGTTAGAAGCAGTGTCACAAGACAGCACATCCACAGCAAGGTCGCTTCATTAATTCGGCGACCCCCCTATCCGTCCCCTCATGCAGAAAAGGAGAAGACAGGGAGAAATCCCTTCGGGCTGCGTCAAATTTCTCATACATACTTCCTCACCCCCCATCCCCCACCCACTCCCCCTCATGCATCACAGCCTCATCTATACACAACCCTTCTCCATTCACCCCTATCTTCTGTCTTCTCCCATTCATTCTCAACAGACATTCCTCTCTTACGTAATGCCCCTTTTACCCCATCCATCAATCTCATCCTAGGACACTCCCTCATATTCACTCCTTCCACCTTTGCCTTCCACACCTCTTTTACTAATCTTTCTTCATTCATTCTTTCCATATGTCTAAACCATCCTGATACTCTTTCATTAACCCTATCTCCCAACTCCCTTTCCACCCTTGTTCTCCTCCTTACCTCATTTTTCACTCTATCTAGCCTAGTGACCCCTATCATACCCCATCTGGGGTATTGGCTCCCCATCTGGGGTATTGGCTGCATATTATTGTGGCAAAGTAGCATGTAGTTGATACTTTAGGGTCTGTATGGGGTGTCCCTATAGACCAGAGCCACACACCATTTTGTTTGTGATAGAGGAAAACTCTGTTCATAGAAAAATGATGACACTTTTATACTACGACTGTTCCTCCATTATGCTGTCCCCCAACCCTTGTTACTGTCCTGTACCATTTCTTGGAATATTCATTTCCTTTTTTCGCCTACCTACCCTCTGGTGGGGGAAAAGAATGCTGCCACTAAGTCTTCCCACTTGAGTCATAAAAGGCGACAAAAACGGGATGGGGGATGGGATTAGGAGTCCTGCTACCTGTAGTCCCAATGGGGCCATTCCTAAAAAAAAAAAAAAAAAAAAAAAAAAAAAAAATAGGGAAAAAAAAAATAATAATACATACATATACCAATGGCTATTTCTCCCTTACAAGGGAGGTAGCCCCCCCCAAAAAAGGCATAAAATCCACTCCCACCCATTTCCTTCCTGCATACTCCACTCCCATTTACCATCCTCCCTCTTATTTTGGCTCTTCCTGGATGACAGGTCATCACTGCATCTCACCCACTGCCCTGGGTAAGAAGCAGTGCAGCGCAAGGCTGCTTCATTTAATCGGTGACCCTCCTCTCTGTCCTCTCATGCAGAAAGAGAGAAGACAGGGAGAAATCCATTTGGCTGCATTAATATATCATTCACACATACTCCCTCACCCACCATCCCCATCCAGTCCTTTCCATGCATCACATCATCATCCATACACAATCATTCTTCAACTCACCCTATCCTCTGTCTTCTCCCTTCCTTCTTCAACAGACATTCCCCTTTTTCCCAATTCCCCTTTTATCCTATCCATTCATCTCATTCTTGGTTGCCCCCTCATGTTCACTCCTTCCACTTCTGTCTTCCACACCTTTTTGACTAATCTTTCTTCACTCATTCTTTCCATGTGTCCAAACCATCCCAATACTCTTTCATCAACCCTATCTCCCAATTCCCTTTCCACCCCCATTCTCCTCCTCACCTCATTTCTCACTCTATCCAGCCTAGTAACCCCTATCCTGCTTCTCAGGCACCTCATCTCTAAACGAAGAGGAAAAGGAGAAGGAGTACAAGAGGAAGCTGAAGGAGGAGTGGGAGGGAGTGAAGGATAGAGTGGAGGTAGGTGTGGAGGAGGAATGGGGATGGTTCAAGGAGGGAGTCATAAAGTGTGCAAGGATGGTGTGTGGAACAAGAAGGTCAGGAGGAAATAGAAGGAAGGGTAGTGAATGGTGGGATGAGGAAACAAAGAAGGTTGTAGAAGAGAAGAAGCGAGCTTTCACAGATTGGTTACAAAGTAGGACGAGGGAGTCATATGAGAAGTACAGGGAAAAGAAAAGAGAAGTAAAGAAAAGGGTAAAGGAGGCAAAGAGGAGAGCAGATGTAAAATGGGGTAAGAGTATGACAGAAAATTTTGAAAGTAATAAAAAGATGTTTTGGAAAGAAATTAAGAGAGGAAGAGGAGGCGAATCAAGTAGAGAAGAAAAGGTAAAAGGTGCAGATGGAGAGATGATAATGGAGGAGAAGGCAGTAAGGGGAAGATGGGCAGAATATTTTAGAGAGTTGCTAAATGTGAAGGAGGATAGGGAGGGAAAGATAGCTGCAGTGGGAAATGCTAAGAAAATGAGAGTGATGAGTGAGGAAAATGGAGGAGAAATAAGGAAGGATGAAGTGAAGGTAGCAGTTAAGATGATGAAAGCAGGTAAGGAACCTGGTCTGGATGGATGCCATGCAGAATGTCTTAAAAAAGGAGGTATAGTGATGGTGGACTGGTTGGTGAGGTTATTTAATGTTTGCTGGAGAGAAGGTAGAGTGCCAGAGGACTGGAGGAGTGCCTGTATAGTTCCACTTTACAAGGGAAAGGGGGACAAGTGTGAATGTAGTAGTTTCAGAGGGATTAGCTTGTTAAGTGTAGTTGGGAAGGCTTATGGGAGGATCTTGATTGAGAGGATTAGGAGAGGAACAGAGGGAGTAATTGGTGAGGAACAGTGTGGGTTTAGGACAGGTAGAGGTTGTGTAGATCAGATTTTTGTGGTAAGACAGATATGTGAGAAAGCTATAGGAAAGGGGAAGGATGTTTTCTGGGCCTTTATGGATCTGGAAAAGGCTTACGACAGGGTAGACAGAAAGGCACTGTGGGAGGTTATGCGGATATACGGGATAGGAGGAAAGCTTCTGGGAGCTGTCAAGAGTTTTTATGAGAGTAGTAGAGCTTGTGTCAGGATTAGAAATGGAGAGAGTGAGTGGTTTGAGGTAAAGGTGGGACTTCGTCAGGGATGCGTTATGTCACCCTGGCTGTTCAACTTATACATGGATGGGGTAGTGCGAGAGGTAAATGCAAGGGTAGTGGGTCAGGGATTGGAGATGGTTAAGGAAAATGGAGAAAAGTGGGAGGTGAGCCAGCTGTTGTTTGCGGACGACATTGCGCTTGTGGGAGGAACGGAGGAGGGATTGAGGAAGCTGGTGACAGAATTTGGGAGAGTGTGTGATAGAAGAAAGCTGAAGATAAATGTGGGTAAATGTAAGGTGATGAGATGTACAAGGGGTGAAAGTGGCAGTAATCTGGAAATGAGCATTAAGGGAGAGCAACTGGAGGAAGTGGATAGTTTTAGATACTTGGGTGCAAAATGTGGCAGGAAAGGGTGGAGTGAAGGTGGAGGTAGATTGTAGATTAAGAGAAGCGAGTAAATGCCTTGGTGGTTTAAAAAGTGTAATGAGGAATAGGAATCTGGGAATGGATGCTAAGAGGAGACTGTATGAAGGAGTGATTGTGCCAACAGCACTGTATGGAGCAGAAACATGGAACATGAGAGAGGAAGAGAGAAGGAACTTGAATGTGTTTGAGATGAAGTGTCTGAGAAGTATGATGGGGGTTACTAGGCTAGATAGAGTGAGAAATGAGGAAGTGAGGAGGAGAACAGGGGTGGAAAGGGAGCTGTGAGATAGGGTGGATGAAAGAGTATTAGGATGGTTTGGACACATGGAAAAAATGAGTGAAGAAAGACTAGTAAAGAAGGTATGGAAGGCAGATGTGGAGGGAGTGAACATGAGGGGACGTCCTAGGATGAGATGGATGGATGGGGTGAAGGGGGCTTTGGGGAAGAGGGGAATGTCGGTTGAGGAAGGACGGGAGAAGACAGAAGACAGGGGTGAATGGAGAATGGTTGTATATGGAAAATGTTGTGATGCATGAGGTGGATTGGACGGGGGAATGGGGGTGAGGTAGTGTGTGTGAGCAAAAATTTTGACAGCCCGAAGGGATTTCTCCCCGTCCTCTCCTTTATATGGTAGGACGGAGAGGGGGGGTCGCCGATTTAATGAAGCGGCCTTGCTGTGGATGTGCTGTGTCCTGCGTTACTGCTTCTGACCCAGGGCAGTGGACAGGGTGCAGGGATGACCCGTCATCTAGGAGGTGCTAAGATGGGAGGGAGGGTGGAGGGGTGTGGAGTGTTTTCGGGGATGAAATGGGTGGGAATGTTTTTGTGCCTTGTCCTTTTTGGCTATCCCCCTGGTAAGGGGGAAAAAAGCCTTGGTATATGTATGTATGTATGTCAAACATAGCACCAATATATAAAGGAGGAAATAGGGAAGATCCTACAAACTTCAGACCAGTATCCCTCACAAGCACAATAGCAAAAATATGCAAAAAAGTCTTCAGGAACAAATGGACCAAACACTTGGAAGATAACAAAATAATAAACCCCAAGCAATTTGGTTTTAGAAGTGGAAGATTGTGCATACAAATCTAACCTGCTTTTACTCGATATTAATTGAGATAATACAAGAAAGGGATGGGTAGGGAGATTGCGCCTTCTTGGATTTGCAGAAAACATTTGACAAAAAACACACAAAAAATTAATAAGTAAAATTGAAAAAATAGGAGGAATTCAAGGCAAATTGTTGGAAGGGGTGAATGATTTCTTAACTGGGAGAAAAATGAGAATGGCAGAGACAAAAATTCGAAATGTGAAGATGTAAAAAGTGGCATCCCACAAGGCTCTGTTTTGGCTCCTTTAATGTTTGCCATATACATACCGGTAAATGATATGGATGAAGGAGTAAATTGTTACATGAACTTTTTTGTTGATGATGCCAAATTACTCAAGAGTGTAAGAACAGAAGAAGATTGCAGATCGCTGCAAGATGACCTGGGTAATGGAATTTGGAAAACGTAAAAACAGAGTTTCGGTACAATATAAGATTGGAAACAAGTCAAAAAAGTAAACTCAGAGAGGGACCTAGGAGTAATCATCTCAAGTGACTTGACACCTGACAAACATGTTAATTAATTATTTGGAGAGACTTACAACTTATCAAGATCAATGAAAGTGGCCTTCGATTACATAGATGAGGAGATGGTTAAAAAAATATTTGTTACACTGATAAGACCAAAATTAGAATATGCTGTATCAATGTGGGCACCTAGCATAATTTTTTTTTTTATAAAGAATCCAAAGAACAGCGACAAAAATGGTACCCACACTGTCAAATCTGACATATGAACATAGATTGGAGAAATTACAGTTGTCAACACTAGAACAGAGAAGGGAAAGAGGAAATTTGTTGGAAATTTTCAGAATTATGAAAGGGATGGAAGTTCTCGATAGAGACGACCTATACGTGTGGCAGAAGAGAAACAAGAGGACACGAAAAGAAACTAAAGAAAGTTAGAGAAGAGACCTAAAAAGAAAGAAAAAATAGCTTCCCACATAGAGTGATCGATGTCTGGACCAAACTGAACAGAGAAAGGGTAAATGCCAGAACTATACATGATTTTAAGAACAAACTGGATGTGGAGAGATACGAAAACAGGTCACTATGAGCATAGCTCCCGTCCCATAAAATACAACTAGGTAAAAACGAGGTAAATACATTCAAACTCCTCCTCTCTTATGTTCCATGTTTCTGCTCCATATAGTGCTAGCGGCACAGCCACTCCTTCATACAATCTCCTCTTAGTATCTATTCCCAAGTATCTATTTCTCATTATACTTTTTGATACACCAAGGTATTTACTTGCTTCTCTCTACCTACATTCTACCTCCACCTCCACTCCTCCCCTTCCCACCACATTCACGCTCAAGTATCTAAAACTATTCTTTCCCTTAATACTCACTCCCAATTTGCTGCCAATTTCTCCCCTCGTACATCTTATCACCTTTGTTATGTCCCATGATGCATCACTGACACAAAGAGATGCAAATATGGCGCCATAAGCTACATTTTAGCATGAACCATATTTGCTCGACATCCTTAATGCAATGCCTATTGATGTTAAATTCAACCAGTTGGTAGGTTATCTTAAATTAGATAATCAAACTTAAATGTGAGTTAGACTTTTTCTCATGCAGATGTCCCAGTTGCAGGGCTTACAAACCAGCAGTGGAGGAGTACACGACTCTTGGGCAGGTTGAAGGTTGCCATGAATGAAGACGCAAAGTAACATCTGCATTATTATAGGTGTTCTCCCTTTTGTTAGATAACTAGGAATTGATGAATTGTAAGCCTTCTTCACACAAAAATAAAGAAGTACAGGTACTCCTCGTTTAACGACGACAATTGGGATCAGCGCGCCGTCGTTAACCCAATTGGTCGTTAAGCAAAAGTGTATACATATACGTGCATGCACTGTATGTACAATGTCCAGCAATACGTGTGTCTTTATTTTCGTGTATTTTCCTCTTTTATACAGTACATTAAAGCTATATTTACTGTTTATTTACGGTGGTTAGGTTCCTGAAATTACCGTATATGACCAAATCCGTGTATGCTGACATTCCATATTGAATACTGGGGTATTTTTTTAGTTTCGACCATGGACGCAATATAACAATAGAAATTTAATGATTAATTTTGTAAATTAAAATGTATCAACGTAATATGCAATTTTGTGGGCGGAAATGAAAGTAAAAAATACCATGCTACAAGAAAATATGCTAATGAACGAAGTCGGTAGCATAGGCTTGGGACGCCATCTTGTCGTCTGCCAACGTCTCTCACGAGGACGAGCCGGATGACATTTAATTTGCAGGTAATGATTTATCAAACACAGGTTAGGTTAGTTTAGTTTAGGTTAGATGGATTTATCATCCTTTCATTTCTTCGACATCGGCATCTATCATAACAAACATGGTGTACCATTCGTCCGACATGACTTCGTTACTTACGAAATTTGTTTTAGCACCTATTTTTTCCGCTCACAAAATTGCATATTACGTTGATACATTATAATTTACAAAATTAATAATTAATTTTCTATTGCTATACTGCACCCTCGGTCGAAACTAAAGATTTACCACTACCGGTATATACTGTACCCCAGGTAGTTTTTTTCAGCTTGCATGATGGTAATGTAGACCTAAGCTTCAGAACACTTTACCTCACAGGTAATATCCACCGTTTAAGTTCATTTATAACATCATACAAATTTGCCTCAGCCAACTTAATTATCGTACACGACGTCGTAACTTCGGGAGATTTACGTTAAACGAATGTCATAAAGCCTGTCGTTACTCCAAGTTGTCGTTAACCGAGTAGGTCGTTAAACGAGGAGTACCTGTAAATAGATTGTGTGAAGCCAAACAAATAGAGGTAGGTTAGGTTTATATTTATAATAAACTAGCACTTGCCATGGCACTTTGTTGTACAGCCCTGGTATAATACAAGGATATGCAAGAATTGTCATATCTCTGACTCCCTTGCTTGTACCTTGGATGTATCCCATATACACCAGTCTAAGGTAAATTGTATATTTTATATTATGTGAATTAAATATTTTTGCACTCGACTCTCATTGTCCTTGTAAAGTGAAAAAAACTTTCAAAGGCAAAATAGGTATACAGTACTAGATACTGGATTGAAGAACTGTTCAAGTTATGGCCAAAATTTGATACATCAACTCAAATACAGAGGCTACTCCGTGACATATAAATGGGGGTCTTTTATCTGGGATCAATTTTCTTCTTCACTGGATAAAGAAATTGGTGTGTGCAAATCACCTGAGAGAAAATAGAAGAAGTTGGGTCACTGAGTGAATTTAAACTGCGATCAATCAAAGAAACAGAAGTGCATCCACCATATTTGTTGTTCACACATTAGACATACAAAGCAAAGAAAGAAAATATATCGGTCAAACAACTGGAATAGTATTGACAATAACTCAGACATTTATGATGTAGGAGACGGTAGGAGTGAGAGCAGAATAGATGATAAGTATAGAAACAAGGGACAGAACAAAACTGATCTAAGATAGAGATCACAGTTTCATAGCTTCGAAGAGTCCCCACAGGTAAGGGACCGGTATCATAGTAGAAAGGATGATAGGAAAGACAATAGAATAAGAGAGAAATATAATGAAGTCAATCTAAGACAGGGGGCAGAATTTCACGATTTCGAGGGATTCCCACAGGTAAAGGACAGACATTATGGTATTGAGGATAACAGGAATAAATATAGCATAGGTGAAGGATTACTGAGATTAAGAAGAGGATATTACATGGAGGAAGTTAGAATTGATAATGAAAGACCTCCACCGGAAAGAGGAAGATGTTATAACATAGTAGATAATATGAGTGGAATTAGAATAAGTAGGGAACCTAGAGTTGAATTGCATAGTGAGGTCTATTTTAGATGAGGGGCAGAGTCCCAAAGGGAAACCGATAGGGTTGGAGCAGGGTAGCCTACGCAATGGTCAATTGGGGTGAGTAGTGAGAGAACTGTAGAGAATAGTATCATAAAGGTGAGTCATCTTATCCCCAGATTTATGGAAAGGGATCCAGGATTGTTCTTTTCTACATTCAAAGGCACAGTAATTCAATTAGGATGGAGAAAGAACCTCTTTTCGGCAATGATATGAACTAGCCTAACCCCAAAAGCCGTAAGTGTGTTCACAGTATTTGATAGAGATGGCAAATATGATTATGAACAGATTAAAAGCGAAATATTAGAAGCAAACAAGATTTCTCCAGAGTACTTCAGAAAGAAATTCAGAGAAGCTAGGAAGGATATTGGTCATTGATATATGGATCTAGCCAGGAATGTGAGGAGTGACTTAGACAAATGGATGCATGCAGATGGTGCAGTGACTGTTGAGAAAATCATGGAGGTGTTTGCAAGTGAACAATTCCTTAACTTGTTCAACAATGAGGCTAGGCTATATGTAACCAAGCAGAAATGTGAGACCTTATTACAGGCAGCCAGCTTTGCAGAAAATTTTGTGTTAAGGACAAGTAAGAATAGAAAAAAAGTGTGACACAAACTCAGGGGGGTGAGAAAAGATTGTGAGTCAAAGATGCATGAGGCCACAGATAGGGGAGAGTTGGAGGAAACCAGTCCTATGTTTTAGCTGTGGAAGATTTGGGCAAAGAAGTCAGGATTATTATGCTAGGCAGAGTGAACAAAGGTGCAGGCACGAAATGGGAAACAAGCAAACTAGGCAGGAAATAATGTGTGTAGAAGGAAACAGGAGGGATGTGAATCAGAGTATATGTTACACCTGTGGAGCCTACAATCATGGGATGGAAAACTGTCCCAAAGGAAATGAAAAGGAGACACACAAGACTGGAGACAAGGAAAGGACTATAGCAAGACAAAGGAGAGGAAGTAGCAGGTGAGAAGGATGATACCAATTGCTGTGTAGGTGAAAATAGATTAGACAAGACAGAAAATATAGGAGTCAGCCAAGAGTGGTTACTTTATGTGAAAGATGCCAAGATAGGAATAGAGGGGAGTGAAAAGAAATATGCGGTGAAGGCTCTGCAAGACACAGGGGCATCCCACACCATTGCGAGACCAGCTGTGATACCAGGATTAGAAAATAGGCACATAGGGCAGTTCACCATAAGATTAGCCAGAAGAGTGATGACATTAGCACCCATAGCTAAGGTATTACTTGAAACAGATGGTCAGACAGTGAGCGTTGAAGTGGGAGTAGTGGAACTTCCACTGAAAGGAATAGATGTCCTCCTAGGAAATGATGTAGGAGAGATAGTCCAGGTTAGACTTAAGATCGTAAATGACCCAATGACCAGACAGACAAATGACAGTGCTGATATGGCAGACCCAGTGGTGATCGTCACCTGAGCCAAGGCCAAGAAAGTATGAGAGGAAGATGAACAAGGTGATGACAACCTAAACCCCCTGTTTGAGCAGGTGATGCAGATAAGGTCCTACAGGATTCAAAAGACGAACATGGAGAGGAGAAGAAGCAGGTAGCAGCAGAAGATGAAGGAGACCAGGGAGGCAATGCCCAAGGAGAAAAAATTATCTTTGGGGAAGCCACAGATAGGAAAGGGCTCATTCGACTACAACAGGAGGACCTGGAGCTGGAGGAGGTGCACCAAGCAGCTGAGGAGGAGGAGGAGCAGGAAGAAGAGGAAGACAGCAAGACCAAGTTTGTCATGCAAGATGGTGTACTTCTGAGAAAATATAAGGGCACCAGAAAAGGTAGGAGGTGATGCTGTTACCCAAATCATAGTTCTATGGAAGATCAGGGAGAAGATTATGAGGCTAGCTCATGCAACTTTGTGTGCCCACCTTGGCATCACCAAGACTAGAAAATTAATCTTGATGCATTCCTTTTGGCCTTGGTTGTCAGAAGATGTCAGGAGAGTGGTTAGGCGATGTGTTGTGTGTCAAGTGACTGGGAAACCAAATGACACTCCTAGGAAGATACCCATGTGCCAAGTTCCTGTCATTGAGGAACCTTTCAGTAGAGTAGTGATTGACTGTGTAAGACCTCTCCCAAAGACTAAGTCAAGGAAGTCCTTTTTCATTACCATAATTTGCCAATCCACACAGTATGCTGAAGCGATACCTCTTCCAAACATAAAGGGTAGGACAATCACTAAGGCCTTAATGTCTTATTTCAGTAAGATGGGTATGCCTTGGGTGGTACAAAGTGACAGAAGCACTAACTTTTTAAATGGAATATTGGAAGGGGCCCTGGAAGGCTTCAATATAAAGCATGTAATCACGTCAGCATATCACCACCAAAGTCAAGGGAGTCTTGAGAGATTCCATGGAATTTTAAAACACATGATCAGAGCATTTGTGTTAGAGTTTGAGAAGGATTGGGATGATGGCATAGACTTACTGTTATATGCCACTAGAATAACTGCACATGAGGGTCTAGGACTTTCTCCTTTTTAATTGATATTTGGGAGAACCCTGCAAGAACCCTTTGCATCCTTATACGAACTGATGCTATCAAAGAGTTAAGAAGGAAGTACAGTGAGACCTCTCATTAACGGACATTAATTAGCTGTGTTTGCGGTGTTTTCGCTGTGTTTTCGGTGTTTTGGAGTGGTTTTTGGGTGGCATAGTGATTGCACGCACTAAACAACAGCACCAAAAACACCGAAAACACAGTGAAAACACAGCAAACACAGCTAGTTAACGTCCGTTAATGAGAGGTCTCACTGTACCTCTTACCCAAAGCTAGTTGGTACTAACTTCGAGAAGTTGAGGAAGCTTAGGGAGATAGCAAAATGAAATCTTGAAAAGTCTCAAGACTCTTACAAGGATTATTATGATAGGGAGGAAATTATAAAGGAGCTAAATATTGGGGATTATGTACTTGTGTTATCTCCTTAGAAAACTTCATTGCATCTGAAATAAGAGGGACCATTCAAGGTGCTGGAGAGAAAGGGTCGAAATAACTACCAGATCCAAATCCCGATAAGGATATCAGTCATACAACAAGCACATAAATCTTCTGAGGAAATTCAATGGGATTGTAGATAAGGCAGTTGGTATGATTGAGACAAGACAAGCTGATGGAAACTGATTCAGATATTGGGGATCTAAATTTTTTTTTATGATTTAGACAGGTCACACATAAGTGAGGCATTAGATAGATCTCTGTCATCACTAAAGGGAGAGATGTGTAAAGAAGTCCAAGTGCTCTTCTGCAAGAATGCAGAGATTTTTTTCCTTATGCCCCACCATTACTCTAGCAATATCACACGACGTCATCTTAGAAGATGGAGCCAAGCTGGTGTGGCAGACTCCTTACAGATTATCGCCCCAGATGAGGAGGATCATGGAGAAGGAATTGAAGCAGCTTGTGGATCAAGGATTAGTGGAACCTAGTACTAGTCCTTGGGCTTCACCAGCTGTGCTGGTACCTATGCCAAGAGGTGAGTGGAGACTATATGTTGATTACAGGAAGGTGAACACAGTCACAAAAGTGAACCCTTACCCTCTCCCCAGAATAAATTACCTCATCAAGGAAGTTGTGGCTGCAAAGTTCCTGTCAAGGTTAGACTTAATGAAGGGATATCATTAGATCCTTCTTACAAGTAGAGCTCCTGAGATATCTGCTTTTGTTACCCCACACAGGTACTTTCAATACGAAGTGGCCCCCCATTTGGTATGACATAATGGAGCATCCTTTCAGTGCCTTGTAAATTGGCTAGTCGAGGGGTTGCCAGGTGTTAGAGCATACTTGGATGACATAGTTGTGTTCTATCACACATGGAGTGATCACATGCACAGATTGAAGGGTTTATTTGACAGACAAAAACAAGCCCAGCTCACTGTGAACCTGAAGGAGAGTTCCTTTGGGAGGAGCACCATTGACTATCCAGATCAAGTCAGCCAGAATAGCATCAACTCAAGTATAGAGGCTAGTCCGTGACATATAAATGGCCGTGTTGTGCAGCCATGGCATAAAATGAGATGTGAGAATTGGCATCTCTCTGACTCCCTCGCTTGTGCCCCGCATGTATCCCATATACATCAGGCTAAGGTAAATTGTATATTTTTATATCATGTGAATTAGTTTTACACCTCACCATTTCATTTTCCTTGTAAAGTGAAAAGAAAAAAATTAAAAGGCAAAATATTTATACTAGATACTGGACTGAGGAATTGTTCAGGTCACGGCCGAGATTTGATATATCAACTCAAATACAGAGGCTAGTCCGTAACACCTTGCTTTTACCCACATTTATCTTCAACTTCCTTCTTTCACATACCTTCCCAAACTCTGTCACTAATTTCCTTAATTCTTCCTCTGATCCTGCCACAAGTGCACTGTTGTCAGCAAACAACAGCTGGGTTATCTCCAACTTTTTGATAATAATAATAAAGATAATAATAATAATAATAATGATAATAATAATAATAATAATAATAATGATAATAATAATAATAATAATAATAATGATAATAGTGATAATAGTAATAATTATAATGATAATAATGATAATGATGATGATGATGATAATTATAATAATAACAATAATAATAATAATGATAATAATAGTAATAATAATAATGATAATAATAATGATAACAATAGTCATAATAGTAATAATAATAATGATGATAATGATGATAATGATGATGATGATAACAATAATAATAATAATATAATAATAATAATAATAATAATAATAATAATAATAATAATAATGATATTTGTTGTTTGAAGTCTCATTGGCTTGAAACCTTGGACTGTCTGCATTATATTAGTATGGGACTGCTTCTATATCACCAGGTTGTGAGAGTATGTGGAGGGGAGCAATCACTTGTTATCTCTTCTTTCCTGAAAAGGTGGAGGAAATTCAGTTGAACATTATAGAGATCTTGGGCCCAGTGAAAACAATTGTCTACCCACTGGGGCTGGCTGCATCTATAAATGGAGATGAGGATATTGATAGATCTTGAAGAGCAACAGGGGATGTTTCTCTTTTACACCCATCTCATAAGACCACATTATGAAGGTACTTGTTGTTGATCCCTTTGAGTCCTTTGCAATTGATTTTGTATTTCTGTGGACTTACCTACTTGTAGTATATAGGAAAGGAGTAATACAGATGCTCCTCAACTTACATTTTAGTTACGTTCCGAACGGCCGAACGTAACGTGAAAATGAACGTAAGTTGTTACTCTACGTTCCAGTAATGTATGACCGTTCATACTGTACTATACATCCATAAATTCTATTACCGTATCATATAAAACACCCCTAAATAATTATAAACATAACATTGTAAAATAATAACATTAATTTCAAATAAATTAAATTCAAGCAACAAAGTGAGATGGGGAGGAGGAGAAGAGGCAAGGCATGTTCAGGCTGTCGTTTGTACCATGTAAACAATGGACGCAGTGTCATGTGTAAGTATCGTTTGAATGTCTCGTGCTACGGAGAGCACGCTAAACAAAAAAATTCACTCAATTTTTTTTTTTTTTACAATTTATTTTTTTACAGTCGGTTCAAGCGTATAATCGAAAAAACGTAAAATGAATGAACGTAAGTAGAGGAGCATCTGTACTCATGGAGTCTTAGTTCCTATCTGATTTATCATACCTAGCCTAGCTAAGTCATGCACTGTTGAGAAACATAGCTTTAATGAGAAAAATGCTTCAAAGAAAATCAGCAGGTCCTGCCTCTTAATATTCAATTACATCTCATTTAATCCATGTATAGTTTTAGCTTGTGCTATGTTATCTCCTATGCTATCCCAGACTTTATGCATCTGTATAGAAAATATGAAAGCATATTTATCACAAGCTTCAGACATGTGATCTCTTTCTGTATTCCTGACCGGTTTTGCAGAAGCTACAAGCGAAACCGGTCAGGAATACAGAAAGAGATCACATGTCTGAAGCTTTGATAAATATGCTTTCATATTTTCTATACAGATGCATAAAGTCTGGGATAGCATAGGAGATAACATAGCACAAGCTAAAACTATACATGGATTAAATGAGATGTAATTGAATATTAAGAGGCAGGACCTGCTTGTGATTCCCTTTTATCCCAAATCAATAGATCTTC
The DNA here is from genome assembly GCF_046742065.1 of Oratosquilla oratoria. NCBI lineage: Eukaryota > Metazoa > Arthropoda > Malacostraca > Stomatopoda > Squillidae > Oratosquilla > Oratosquilla oratoria. Next base: position 56,807,307 of record NC_134788.1, read on the forward strand.
TTTGTTAAATTTGCTAATTCCCTTCAATAGTATTTGTGCACCATAATCTGGAAACATTGCTAATGTAGCTGTGCTGGCAATTATGTTTTGACTATACAAATTTTGGTCAGGTTTGAATTGAAAGATACAATAGTACTGTCCAACAGCTCCCAAATCACAAGACACTTCAGAATTCAAATGAGGTCTTTTTCCTACACCACTTTGCTCTATTAGATCACTACTATCCATAGCCATCTCTGAACTCCTCATGATAGGTTTGTTAAGGCCCTAAAATCATCTCTTCCAAGGCTCGGGTTTGTCTGTCTAATCCAGCTACAGTGACCTTCACATTAATGAAATAAACTCTTAGAAGTTGTTCTGATTTGTGGGCATATAAAGTATCCTAATACTTGAGAATCTTCAGCCTCACTTTGTGATACATCTGCATGTCCTTATGAGATGTCATCATATGATGTCTCAGCTAAATTATTACCAATTTCAGTTGAGCCATTTGTTACAGAGCAAGATCTTGAGTTTACTTGGGAAACTCCTCTGATTTGAGATATCATGAAGTAAATCCCTGGTTACCATTGTACTTTTTGAGCAATGAGTCTCATTGATATTGGTGCAATAATAATAACACTTGCTTTAACTTTCACCAACTGGAAATCCACAGCCCCAGTAGTAAACATGAATCCTTGGACTCTCCAATAGATATCTCTTGAAAGAAATATTTTGACTACTGTCTGTATTATACTATTGTGGATCTCTGGGTCTATTTTGATGTTACTACTAGCAATAGAAGAAAGGGAACAGATACAAGTTGTCAGTTCTCTGTGTGTGAAAAAGTGGAGGAAAAGTGGCAGTTGACAGAGATTTTGGGCACAGTCTTGAGATCAGGTACCAGCCACTTGTGTCTGCAATTCTAAAGGTTATTTAATGATGAAGAGCAAGGAGTTGAAATCTGATGTTTCATCTCAAAGGAATATTAGCAGGCACCCATCATTGGTCCCTGCCTGGAATAATTAAAAGGTAATGATTTATGATGTTTTGTAAATGAATACTCTGATTTATGTAGTAAGGATAAACATATAATTATTCTATCTAGTGGGGATAAGTGTTAAGCCATCATATGTTTACATGACTTTTACTTGCACCATATATCTTGTCTTGAACTTAATTTGGGTTGTCACAGATATGCACTTTTAAGAGTTCAACAGAACCTATCAGAGGTCTTTAATTTGTACAAAAGGACTTACCTCGTCTTCAATATTGGTCAGAAGAACCACAAGTGAAGCATTCTTTTCATATACCATTCGCCAAAAGGAATGTAGGGTGTGGGGCAGTGGGTGTTCTGTGGCAATATATTTGTCCTGGTCAAAGAAAATAAAGAAATGTTTACATTTGGATAATAAAAAGGAAAAGGACTACATATCTTAAACTACAGAAATGTGCAACAATGCATATGATATACTTGGGGAAGAATCTATTAAAAGCAAAGATGTCTGTACATCTTTTCTGTGAAGGAAAGTGACCAAACAAATCCTGGAGGGAGACTTTAATTGCAAGGAGGTAAATGAGAGGAAGAAGAGTAGGTGGTAATGAAAATTCCAAGAGTTTTGTTAAATATTGTTAAGTCACATTTATCAATAATTTCTTCAATACAAGTCAAATATTCTGGAGCCAAAAGTGGGAAGTGAACTTCAACATCAAGAAATGTAGTATAATGGAGTTTGGAAAAAGTAAAAATAGAATATCAGGGCAATATAAAATTGGTACAAAGGAAGTAAAAAAAGTTAGCTTGGAAAAGGACCTAGGAGTAATTATTAACAAAGACATGTCACCAGACAAGCATATTAACAAAATAATCAGAGAAACCTAAGATCAATAAAGGTGACCTACTTGGATGAGGTAATGGTAAAGAAAATATTAGTCACACTGATAAGACCAAGATTGGAGTGTGCCGTTACGAGCAGTAACGGGGCCTTTCTATAATTCCGTGTATCTCCATGTTTACATATTTTTTGTCGTAAGGCTCATTTCCCCTCGGAAGGGGTTTTCTATTTTGTTTTTTGTTATGCTTTAATTTTAAGTGTATTTCGAGCAGAGACCTCTTTTGTTTCGAAATCCTACATTTGTAAGTTGTCTGCAGGGCCGTGTGTCGCAAGATAACATCGCATTTTGTACAATGTTCACTTTAAGAATTAGAATTAAGAAGGTGTGTAAAGACTGGTTGCCGTTTTTGATGTCACGTCACGCATCTAGGCGCCAGTCTGGTTCGAAAACTTGAAAGGTGTACACACCCCTCTTGTAGCCAACTCAGTAAGTCTGCAAGCCGTGTCGCAAGATAACATCGCATTTTGTACAATGTTCACTTTAAGAATTAGAATTAAGAAGGTGTGTAAAGACCGGTTGCCGTTTTTGATGTCATGTCACGCATCTAGGCGCCAGTCTGGTTCGAAACTCGAAAGGTGTACAACCCCTCTTGTAGCCAACTCAGTAAGTCGTAAAAACCCTTTATATTTTAGGTTTAGAGTGTACTAGTGTTCCTTTGCAATCTTTTATATCATGTGTAGCTTTTAGCCTTTAGTAACTACAGTCCCATTTCCAGTTTTCATCATTTCACCGTAACTATCGAAATTCCTTTGGGTCCATCCTGCGTGATGGATCGGATCTACAATAAAGTGGCATCGAACATCCTGTGAATAAATAACCTTCCGTCCCAAGTCTGTCTACGTCACGGATGCTAAGATGCTGATTGTCCATTTGATCTGCGCAGTCCCCAGTTCGCTGCACCACATGGAGTATGCTGTGACACTATGGACACCCAATACAAAAAAGACTATAAAGAAATTAGAGAGAATCCAAAGAGCAACAACAAAGATGGTGCCAACACTCTCTAATTATGAAATACAAACAAAGATTGTCCAAACTAGAACTACCAACCCTGGAACAAAGAAGAGAAAGAGGAGATCTATTGGCCATTTACAGAACTATGAAAGGGATGGAAGTCCTCATCAGAGAAAGATTTTTATTAAGGTGAGATAAAAGTAAAACAAGAGGACATGAAAAGAAACTCAAAAAGGATAGTTATAGAAGATATCTGAAAAAAAAAGGTTTCCCACACAGAGTGGCTGATGTTCTGGAACAGATTGGACAAGGCAACAGTGTGTGCAAAATTTGTACAAGAATTTAAGAAGAAACTAGATGCTGAAAGATACAAAGACGGGTCACTACAAGCAGAGCTCCCTTCCCGTATAATACAACTAGGTAAAAAATACATCAGGTTGCCTGATTTACAATGATGCATCACAATATAAGCATTACAAAATATAAAGTTACTGCTGTTATACTTATTCTCTTTCACCCTGAATAAATATAACATCACAGAAAACAGGATCGAGGCTGTTCATAGAATGTGGGGGTCACTCAACTACAACTACAATATGAATATAATCAGAAAGCCGATGCTGGCATCCTCATATACCCCACTCGTGGCTCATGATGCATACATATGCATCATTGTATTCAAGAACCTGCTGCTACAAAACCTGATATCACTCATTCATTGAAGTGTATGACCATGGAGCATAATTCCAATTGATACAAGAAAATATGGTACCAAAAAAGAAATCATACAAACAAGGCAGATAAAATCTGAAAAGACAAATTTCTCTGGTTTGTGTACTTTTTTTTGAATGAAATGGAATTCATACATGCACATGGATGAACCACTGACTAAAACAGACATCTAGAACAAGCTCTGGAGTACTGTACAGTGCTTTTACAGCGCTTTTTCACTAAGTTGGAGGAAATGAACTCCTAGTTTGGTATTTGTATGGGAATGGGAAAGTTTAATGGTTGCCTGAAATGAGTTAATAGAGTGAATTTGGTGAGTGAAAAAGAAAAAAAAAATGGAGGATGGTGAAGGCAGACAGAAATATGGTGAAGCAACTGAAAGAAGACTAGATGTGTGCAGGTTTGAATCACCATTAGGTGTTATCACCAAGAAAAGCTATAATATTGAGATGCCACAACGGAATCAAAGGTATAAAGAGGAAATTTGTTTTGGTTTTTCCGGTTTTTCAAGAGACGGTAGAATACTAGGTAAAAGTATAGATTTAGAAAGGGAGATGAAGTATAAAAGTATTTCATGGAATCAAAAGATTACAGAGTTAAATATATTATAGATCTAAGAGCAGAATGCATGGCAATGTATAGAGAAAATGGTGTTGAGTTAAAAACACAAAATGCACAAACCCATAGGAGCTTAGTGATCTGAAAAAAGAACTAAACATAGTAAAATAAATGAAAAATGAAAGGATGAAAAATGAAGGATTACTAACAAATTTGAGGCTTGAGCAAGAGATGTAACAAGAACAAATTAAAGCAGTGACTGAGACAAGTTGGAGATAGGATGAGGAGAGGGGGGGAGACAGAGCTTCAAGAAATAAAAAAAAACAATCGGATAATTAGATTAGGAAAAAATGTATATATAGCATTTAAAAATGGTACTAAGTGGAAGAAAATGCCAAAGGAAACAGTCATTTTAAAGTAAATCAAAGAGAAAACAAAATTGGGTCAGGGACACAGTGGGAAGAAAAAAAGTTCATAGTGGTATATGGTATTAAAAAACACAATGTAGCTAGACTACGAGAAAAAAGATGAGGAAAGAAAGAAAAAATTCTGGAAAAGAGGTACAAGATGAGGTGCAAGAAATTGAAAAGGAAATAGAAATGCATGCATGTATAGGACACTCTAAAGAAAAAATTGACCTCTAATTATTAAATTAAAGATTCACAAATGATAGCAGAATGTATTAGCAAAACACAGCAAAGTTGGCAAAAAAGTGTAAAAACTTACAAAAATTTATGGATAAAAAGGATATGAGCAATGAAGAAAAAGAGAGAGAAAAGACACCAAATGAAATGAAGCTAATGAAAAAAAAGGGACTTGAGGATGAGAAAATTGGATATACCAAAATTGATTGCCTTCCTAGACTTTGCCAAAAAGCCTTTGACAAAGTATCACACAGAAAGTTACAAAAAACAACAACTGGGAAACACATGGGAGGAAATACAAGGGAACCTACTTAAAATGGATGGAGGACTTCCTGACTGGTAGAAGATGAGAGTAGTGCTCAGATGGAATAAATATTCAGATTGGAAAGAGGTGATCAGTGGGGGGGGGAAGTACCGCAAGGATCTGTATTGGCCACCAATAATGTTTTTACTATTTATGTGAATGACGATGGACGAGGATGTGAAAATGTTACATGAGCTTCTTTGCGGACAACACCAAACTGTTAAGATAAGTAGAAAACTTGATAAGGACTGTGAAGCACTGCAGGGCAAGACCTGGAAATAACTGGTATTGGAACTGGAGTCAGATAATGGGAAGTGGACTTTAATACTAAGAAGTGTAGCATAATGGAGTTTTCTGGAAAGAAGCAAAAAACAGAATATCAGGAAAATATACAATTGGAACCAAGGAGGTAAAGAAGGCTGGATCTGAAAAAGATTTCGGGAGGGTAAGTTATCACAAATGACTTACAAACTTACTAAGATCAATAAAAGTGGTATTTGCAATTACTTGGACGAAGAATGATAAGGAAAAAATATTGGTTACATTGATAAGGCATAGACTTAGAGTATGCAACAATATTGGTGGCCACCAGTACAGTACCAAAAAAGGAATATAAAGAAAAATTAGAGAAGAATCCAGTGAGGCAGGCAAACCAAAGTGGCACCTGCACTTGCCAAACCTATCCATATGTGTGAGATTGGCTAAACTGGAAGTTACCGATGCTGGAGCAAAAGAAGAGGAGAGAGGTGACCTACTGACCATCTACAGAATTCATGAAAGGCACAGAGATACTCGATAGAAAGGACTTTACTAAACTGGGACAAGGAGAAAACACAAGAGGACATGGGAAAGGGAAAAATAAAAAAATAACTACAGAAGAGAATTGAAGAAAAAACAGTTTTTCCACGTAGAGTAGGGACACTTGGAACAAACGT